>NC_081446.1:6273330-6273453 GCF_007210705.1 Tigriopus californicus
AGGCGAGGGTGCAAGATTTGTACACACTGCGGCACGAAAGAAGCGCTTACCTTTTTTGCAATTGATTTTTCAATCAATTTTTCGGCTTTTTCATGAGCATCATTGTCACCTTGAGGAGATTGT
>NC_081446.1:6273489-6274399 GCF_007210705.1 Tigriopus californicus
CTCTTAGAAATGATTACTGCGAACGGGAGCAAATATTTATTATCTCAAGACTTTATTCGACTTTACAGGATCACAAGATCTTGTTGAATCGATAAACTTGGCCAGATTTGAGACCAAAAAAATGCTTGGGGTACTCAGGAGATGCGACCAAAGTCATGTAGTAATCACAACATTTAATTTCAATTTTCGGCCTGCTCTTGGTCGGCTACATAAGCTTTTGACAACCCAAGAGCTGTCTGATTTGGCGGGAAGCCCGTTCACAGCCTATTGTTCTAAAAGTTCGTGACTTAATAGAGAATTGAAAGGAATCCTGCAACAACTGGGTCTTAAAGTAGGGAAAGTAAAAGGTAAATGTCATGCTTTATGATAAATTAGAAATACACATCAGAATGTTTTATTGGTGCAATTTGTACGCATAACATTTGTTGAAACCATTTTGCCCTTGGACTCTCCCTCATATCGGCTAAATGTTTCTAATGCTTCTTTTTTCATACGAACTACCAATATGATTTTAAAACAATCTCTCTTTTTAAGAGGTAATATCACAATTCAACTTAAACGCTCCAAGCGATCAGCACATCGCCTAATCCTGTACCAAGGTAATCAGTAATCATATGAAGTTTAATAGCGGAAGCATATCTTAAACCAATAGTGGGCAATGAATAGGTGGCAGGCAATCCAACAACTGAGTGCATCTCGTTGACCGAGAAGTCACCTCATCGAATTTTGAATGGCCTTTTGTTAGCATGCCCATAATAGCAGCATCACTTGTCAATGGCATTTTTATAGACTCCTCTCCATCGAGAACGCTGCGGGTTCGTACATTTTTAAGCCATATGATCGATGCGATAAAAATCACAATCGAGCAAAGAGGACCGGACCTCTAGTCTCACAGCAGGCATCGAAGCTA
>NC_081446.1:6274435-6282684 GCF_007210705.1 Tigriopus californicus
AGGGGAGGAACTTGAAGGTTTCAAATTTCGACAACTTCAAAGATCTTTCAAGCTGGAGCTTCGGGGATCATTATGCACTTGATTTTTTGGACGATAATCATCCGCAGGACGGGACCCTTAACTACCATGATAAAGCCATTAGGCCATCGAGAAAATAATCATGCTCAGGGATTCCAATGTGTAGGTTCCACCAAAATAGGCTTCACCCAGACCAAATGGTCCGTGTCGAGTCGAGAAAAAGAATAATCGAGGAAAAATATCAGGATGGAGATGCAAAGTGTCCTTCTGGAACCTGAAGTCCCAATTCTCGGAAAAAAATGACGACGAGATTGCTCCAACGACGCATATGAAGCAACTCTCTCACAAGTCATTCGCATGCCTCGAATTTAATGAGACGAAAATATGGCGTATCGAATGCTTAATAACGTGCAGACAAATCACGCAGAGACGGTCGACGGTCCTTTCATTGAGGTCCCTCAAGCCCTACAAAATTGGAGACGCAATGAATGCATGCACCGTTGTAAAACATCAAATTCTCAAAAAAATGAGTGTCCCAATGTCACAAGAGTGACAGCGAGCTGTCGACGCGTAAATTACTTTGTTACTTCTGCCCATCCTGTTACAATAGTTGTTTGTAATATTTTCTGACGTTCCCGTCCGTCAGCGTAATGCTTGCCACTCGACCCATATTCTAGTTCTGTTTTGTACACGCACGTACTTCAATTGTCCAAGGCGATGAATGTCATAATTATAATCTTTGCAAGAGGCCCTCTAGTGAAATATGATTCCTAATCTGGCTGATAATGGCCAGACTTGTCATATAAATGCGTCAAGGGATAAATTATAATCCCACAGAATGAACACTTCAAAAGAAGTCACAGTGTGTAGCCGGAATCTTCGTGGACAACGCCAATTCGATAGGATACGTGTGTGACTGATCATGGTTACCAAACCACCGTGCTTGGCCGACTAATCGTTCCTCACAAAATAAAAAACCCGAAGCGAGCCACAGACAGTTCTTAATAGTTGACATTAAAGACGATAAATCAAAGCCACCAGAATGAAAGAACCGCTGACCTCTATATTTATCTTCTCGCCCTCTCTCTCTCTCCTTTTCCTTGCGATCCAGGGCTAATTCCAACTATCCCATTTGATCGCTTCAAAGCAATAGAATGCCAAAAATACAATTCCCTTGATTTAAGGCCTTAAGGATAGAAAGAGAACAAAAAGGTCAAAGTACAACTGAGTAGGAAAGGCGAGGGTGCAAGATTTGTTCACACTGCGGCACGAAAGAAGCGCTTACCTTTTTTGCAATTGATTTTTCACTCAATTTTTCGGCTTTTTCATGAGCATCATTGTCACCTTGAGGAGATTGTTCAATGCCTTGATGATGTGTCACTCTCACTTGGGAGGAACATTTTTTCTGAAACACACTCGAATCCGAATCTTGGTGATCCGATGGATCCGCCGAGTCCGAAAAGTCATCTGATAGCTCGGACATGGGATAACTGGTGCAACAGCTACTGTTTGTACACGACCAAGCATCATCGTTCATAAAAAAAGATCCAACACTTGATATTGAATGAGTGCTCCCATGAGAATTACTTCTCCGTCGATGATAGTGAGGTAGATGGTGGTGCGGATGATGGTGATGGAGTTTGAATTGTGCTACATCCTCCAAAGTGACACAATGCGCTGGTAAAGTGGATGCATAGCTGTCCGGATATCCGTTATCCTCCTCCACTGCCTCAGAATATGGTGTCGAGTAAGTGGAGGAAAAATCACTAATCGTTACCTTGGGCACGGAACACAACATTGTATTGGGTACGGACTGCGACCGATGAAAAAGAAATGGAGAGTGCTTCATCAAATGAAAGTTCCGGAGTTGGTTCTCATTTGAAGAAGTGGAAGGATTCGACAATATTCGCTTCGATGTCAACACCGGGCTCATCATCATTTTTGTTGTCATCATTGAGGCGGATGTTATGGGCTCGCTGTGATGGCGCAGCCGAGAAACGTTGGGAGAGCTTGGCAGATCCTCAACCACCGAATTGCCCGGATCAGTGTGATGACAAACTACGCGAGTAGACAACCTGTCTACCGCAGGGTTTGAATTGGCTACAAAAAGACGCCATTAATATTGCCATCTCGCATTGGTTGTTATATTGAACAATAAACATGAAAAAAATAACAAGGACCATCATCAGCCAAACACCAGCTTCATGCTCCAAGGAGTACGTATGCGCATGTGGATACGTTGAGGGGCAATACAGATTGAATTACATTATAATGCTACAGGAACATAATTCAAAGTCACCGGAGTGAAAAATTGCTCAGGTAATTGGTTCGAACATGATGTGGAGAAAAAGAGAATATGGCCGGGTGTATTCATTTCAAATAGATAGGCCGACAGTGTCGGCTAACGTGACGAGAATTTCGCACTTGGTCAGACCAAACACATATTTTTAGAAAGAAGTCATGAATATTCGCTTGGCAGGCATTCGATATGTACTCTTTGGAATCTTGAGCAGTGAACAGATTGGGAGAGTGAAAAGCTTAGAATGGTTTGATTGTAAAAAGAACTTATTTTTTCATGATTCACATTTGAATGATAAAAATCGAGAATGATTCAAGATCTGCGTGACTCTCAAATCTGTATGCAAATAAAAATCTTTCTCGCAATCTTTCTGAAAAACTCTTATGCTCCAGTGGGGAGCTTTTACTCAACACCCTATTTCGCTTTGAATGTATATATTCGAGTCCCCTCGATACCCAGAAATGCGAAATGACAATATTACGAGGAATAGTGGGAATTCCATTAAACTGACCGTCTTCGAGGGTGCTCTCAGCCGAAGAGGAGTCGCCGGTGGAGGAGAGACTAGCCCGAAACACTGCACCACACCTATTCCTTAACCCTGATTGCTTGGTCGATTCCCGAAGATCACTGATTTGCACTTGAGAAAAACAGCGATGCCGAAGATGCCCGTTATGAGACGGCTTTCGATGTTTCCAATGCATGGGCGGCACACTCAGAAAATCATTCCGATCCTTGTGCTCAATTTTGACCGACTCGTGAAAACGTGTCGCAATAGCCAGAGGTCTTAGTTTTCGGGTGTCGTCATTCACTCTAATATGCACACAAGATTCCCGCCTGCCGTGATCAGCGAACTTTAAACTTGGGTGATCGATTCTTACACGACTAATCAGCGATGACCTCGTCTTACCTATTGAAGCAAGATGCTCAGAACTCGTAGCCAAGAGAGGCTTGGGATCCGAGGATGATGATGAGGTCATTTCTATCGCAATTACTATGATTATCATCTGGTCCTCTTCACCCAAGACCAAATTCGTTTCTGTCCTATTTAAATGACATTTGAGCACCCAAATTCTCGTCAACTTGCCGAAAGACCAAAAACGTCTCTATTTGCACTGGACAACGATCCTGTCACGAATCGGGTCGCATGAAATGTACTCGACACATTTTTCGTTCTTCAAATATCACTGAGGAAACACTAATACTGCTTGTCCTTTCTTGATGACCGATCTGGCGATATGTGTTGCTTTGGAAGATTGATGAAACAATTAAGCGTTCTCGAAGCCTGTATATTTTTTGTCCATTACCACGGTAGAATTCAATGTCAGCAAGCAGGATTAAGGTTAAAGAAAACTGATGTGATCACCGAGAAGTTAGTTCTCATAGCTCAGGGTGTGAGTAGAAGGAGGAGGTAATAGGATCCCTCCGCACGGCATCACTATCACAACTCACTAGGGGAAGAAACTGGAAACAAACGAATGGCGTTTTCCAAGGCGGAGTTGTCTCGGCACTCGACACACAAATAAAACCATCCCAATTGCCAAATGGTGCGTGTGAGTGTGTGTATATGTATTTGTTTGTTGCGGTATATAGGTCCATGAGCGTTTGAACGAGCTCCATGAATTTGTACTTGCGCGTGCCACCTGGTTACAGCGAGTGTATGAGCCCTTTCCATTCGAATGTCTTCTATTTCCTCCAGAAGCGCAAAAGAGTTATCTTGGAAATTGGCAGGGATAAAGATGAAGTGCGGAGGAGGAAAAGATGAAGAGGTGGTTGTGGCGGTTGTGCTTATTGTTACTTGGCTTGTTAGTGAGTTACTTGATTGTCCGACGGGTTGGTATGTTGGTTAGATGAACGAGATTCAAAATGTTAGTTGTGTCCGGCTTCGTGTAGGGGTTGGATTCTATCTTCCTTCTACCTGCTTTGTTGAGACGTAGCTAGAGAGAGACCGAGACCGGCCGATCGAGCGAGATGGGCATCCCAAGAACGAGGAGCGATCCTTTCCCCCCGTCAACAAGAAGTCCTCCCCACATTCGCCGATTGGGAAGATAATATCAAAAGATGGGTTCTCGCTCGTCTTTGTAGGATGATGATAAAGTTGATAATAATGACGGCAACAATAACCACGACAACAACAGCAATGATGCAAGCATTAGTCCTGGCTGGAAGGAAGCCCGGGTCTCAAATGTAGTAAGTACTTGCACGCGAGAATTGTTACTTGGCCAAACCTTCTTGCTCGGCATCCGAGCAAACGAACGAGGGAGTCATTGAGCCTGTCGGTTAGTCACTAAGTCAGCAGTTAGTCAGTCACTCTTACAGCCAGGGAGGATTCAGTCTCCCCCTCATCCACAGCACTCTGTACAACAACCGGGCCCATATTCAAATGATAAATTGTAATCACTTTTGTTGTTGCCATAAGCTCGACAAGCAAAGCTTAAACACGGATTCGAACATGTCCATTGATTAACTCCAAGTGATCTTACCACTTGCTGCATACATTCACCATCGCCAGCGCCAATACTAACACCAACAGCCACAACGACGACTTATTATTCACTGAGTGGGTGACTGCCCCTTGCTCACTATTTGCTATCAAACTTTTGAACGTCACGAGATTACGCGACACATTCAATATGCTCGATATGGATTCAAGTTGTCAATTCGAAACATGTATGTAAGCCCGTGGGCACGCAATAAGTGCTGCTAGAACATGCATATATACAGCAAGTACAAAGATTATGAGCTTACCGTTTCTCCATGAATCAGGCAAGGAGAGAAGTCTTCAAATATCCTGGTTTAAGTTAAGAGATTTGAAAAAAAGACTAATTGCAATGTTTGCACACTTGTTAAGCTCACGAACTTCACATAAATTATTTTATTCAATTCCTCTCTTTATAAATCACATGCAAACACACGGTTCGTTTGTCCAATCCACAGAAAAGCTTCATGGCATCAGTTGTTCAACACTTCATTCTTCAGGTGGTGAAACTTGAAACTTATGGATTATTTATCCACAAGTACATATGTTTCAAAACATGTCATAAATAGATCAATCAATCAATCAATCTATGAATGAATACATCGATGAGAAAGGAAGTTATTTGTTAAGTGATAATTCTGATGTGTGGGGTCTTTTCCCAATGCTATGGTTGCAAAAAGCTTGCCCTTCGAACCCCCGACCGTTCATTAGGGCACGTCAAGTGAAGGAAATTCAAAGAAAAATGTGGTCCGGCAGCATGATTTAGGCATTTTGGGAAGGGAGAACTGAGACAAACATCACAGCCCACTTGCACTATCCGCCCATTGAATGCTCAGTAATTGAGTGATTTTGAGTGAGCTGTGTTACAAAACTCAACAAAATGAACATGCTTGGTGTTAATTGGTGAACGCACTATCAAATTGGCTCAATACCACAATGATATTTGCCTGGACAACTATGTAAAATGGAGTAAATGTCAAAATTCAATGCACACACAGTGCACTTTGACTGGCATGTTGTCTTTGATTTTACTCCATTGAAAAACGTCAGTTGTTCATGAATGCGTTCACTTGACAAGCCCTATTCAACCAGCCCACGGCAAGGAAAAAAGAACCTCTCTGAAGACGAATTTCAGCCACTTTGTGAAATAATCACAAGAATGGCCGTTTTGAGTGTCACTGCTAGTGGCTTTGGGGCTCGAAAACCATTTAGTGGTGGTTGCAATCTTTCTCTTCGCACAGGGAATACGGTTGTAATCGTTCCCATCACGACCTAGTCGAAGCTGAGACCGACCGAACGATGCTGCATCCACGTACAGTGCGGGCAAAGTGCGTACAAAATGCCACGCCATCCTAAGATATCCTTCGGCATCATTCATTTCTCGCTTCAAGATTGCCCCGTTAAGCACAATTGAACACAAATCGCGCACGTACTCAATAACTCAGAACGAATTTACAACAGGCAGCAACAACATACCCATGATGGGTGTTGAGTAGTGTTTTCAAACTTACGCAAACAACATTTACTTGCATCCTGGACCCTCATTTGCATCTTCTTGAATCCTGGACTTTTTTTCATATTTTGCATATTTGGTCCGCTTTCACATTTTTATGCATTTTAGGATTCTTTTAGTTTGATGAGATATTCGCACTCCTCTGCACCTGACAATTCAGGGTGATGCCTGCCACCTCTTTCCTAGGTCACAGAAGATTCTAGTAAAACACGCTGGAAATATTGGATGAGCATATTTCATCAAACAAAACCCCATACACAGCAAGCCACTGAGCACTTTCAAAGAATAGCATTGACTGAAGTCGATTTCTAATAATAACAAGTAAGATTTCTCGGGTGTAAAAAACTGGTGATCTCCGGAAATGTCTTGAATTTCCTTCCATGTGGTGATCGCATTACCTATTGCAGACACCCTGACACCAGAAGTCAAAACTTGAAGTGCCCCTACTAGGGACCCTGGATGCAGAGACCCGCGAGGTTGAGAATACGTCATCAAATTCGAGCGATCTGATTGACTGCCTATTAATACGAACATGGGCTTTGTTTGGAGACTTTCTCAACAAAGAGTCAATCACTTCCAAAAAGACCTAACATGTTTGTATTGCATATGAAGGCAAAGCTTTGAATACAAATTTGATTCACCTTGGGTTCAACTATAGATGCTCTAGGCATAGATACGCGAGGTTGAGTATCCCTCATCCAATTTGACGGATCTGATTGGTTGCCAATTGTCAACGAACATGGGCATTGTTTGGAAACCTTCCCGACAGGGGGTCAGGTGCTTCTAAAAAGAGGTCGCACGTTTGCATTGCATAATAGGGCAAAGCTTTGAATGATTTATGACAAATTTGATCCACCATGGATTTAACCAACACATTTCACAGGGTTAAGAGTGACCTTTGACATTACAATGGTATTAGTGTGTTATTTCTCAATAAAATGTCGTTGACACACTGATCTTTTGCATGCTGCCAGACTCAAGTTGGATTACTGCACTTCAAAAGAGAAAATAAAACCACATTCAACAAATTACATTGAAAAGTTTGAGGGACTTGTTTCTTGATAGACGCAGGAAGCTCACATGTGATAATGTTAATCTGAATAATCTAATGAGATTTTATAGCAATCTAATCTTATGAAAAAATGGGTTCAGAAAGGAATTGGAAAGTAACAAAATTGTAGTAACAATCTAAAATGACATATCCATGAATCAGCGTGTCTTCAAGTAAAATTTGGCAGTGTCCTTGAAGAAAAAATGCAACAATCCTTGTCATGATAGAACTCCTTCTTATACAGTGCAACAGTCCAAAATCTGTTTGGAAACTTTTTTTTTTTGGTTTGGTTTTTCACGGGCTTTTCTAACCGCTACAGGGAATGCAATCCCCAGTACTATTAAAATGAAAGGTTATCATTCGTCTATTTATTACCTTTCAATTTTTATCTGATATTTGGTCTACCAACGAATTTGAGCTGGCAGACCGAGCTAGTCCTTGAATGTAGGGTTGATCTGGACTACTATCTAAAAATTTGTCCAAGTCTGACTTGAAAGATGCTACCGGATCACCAAGGCCTACGTATTCCCTACGAATATCAGAGGGAAGCAAATTAAACAATGAAGAAGCCCGAGAAGGAAGAGAGGTGGACTTTATTGTTCTTACGAGCCTGGATCCTCGAGGGCTTGAAGGTGCTCTCAAAACGCACGTTAAGCCTCTACGGTCACTACAATTGACCCTAAATCCTGGGTTGGGACAAAGCTCATGAATGCTTTTGAAAACGTACAATATCAGATACCTTTCGTACCTTCTCTGAGTACTGTACAATTCCAACCTCTCTAACCTCTCCCAGTACGAGAGTTCTCTCTCATATCCTCAATGTTCCTAGAAAAACATCTTTGGACCTACTCCAGCTTTTGCAAACCTGCTGAACTAATTGGAGCCCAAAAGG
>NC_081446.1:6282720-6299942 GCF_007210705.1 Tigriopus californicus
ACGTGCGATATATCCAACCACACATTTGAAAAGCTTTACCCACTTTCAACTGGATATGCTCATCGAACTTTCCATTATTTTGGAGGACTACACCTAGATCTTTCATAGATGAGACCTGCTCAATATCTTTACCTCCATTATCTACGAGTGGAGTATTTAAAGGAGTTGACCCAAATGTCATTGAGCGGAATTTCATTCCGTTCAGGGCCATATTACTCTCAGTTACCCAAGAGTAGATTCGATCTAAGTCCTTTGCAAGGCTACTGGAATCTTGGCCATTCCTACCAGAAACTAACTTTGTATCGTCAGCATAAGAAGAGAGACTGGCAGTAATACTAAGCTTTTGAAGTGGGGCAATGAATATTATGAAAAGGAGGGGCCCTAAGATAGAGCCCTGGGGAACACCTGACTTGACATCATGTATGCCACTATGGGATCCCTTTTTAACCTATCGAGAACCTTGCCTTGGATCCCAATCTCATGGAGCCTGTTAACTAAAAGACCATGATCTACCTTGTCAAAGGCCTTGGCAAAGTCGAGATAAACTACATCAACTGATTCATGGCTCTCTAGTCCCTCAATAACCTGCTCAATATGATCCATCAGTTGGGTAACCGTGCTAAAATGTGCTCGGAATGTGGTCGCAGCGAGAGCGTGGTGCGTGCCGAACCCTGCAACATCTAGTCAATCCTCCTAGTCACCGAGTCAAATCAAAATAGGATACGCCCTGCTAATCCCATATTCCCACATGGGGGTGTATGCCTATATGAAAGGAATGATTTGCACATTAGGCATATACAAATGTCTAGTGAAGGTCTTAGTTTGTCATATCCGAAGGCTTTATCTGTCTATTGGAACAATGTAAAGACCCCCTTCTTGTTCAATAAGCTCTTTTATGTAAGCTCTCCAAGTCACTGGAAATGAGTTGAATGAGGCAGTTTGCTTGAAGGTCTTCTTTGTAGGGGACTTTAATTTTCCGACTAGCGTCGTAGAGTGGAAAACTAGTCCCGATGGGAATACTCCCATTTCGAAATCGACTTCTCAGTCGTGAGAGAATAGCGTTCTCGACTTGTTTTTTTCCATTGACCCTTATCTAATCCAGTATGTCCATGTGACACCTAGTAATCTGTCAGATCATCATGTTCTTGAGATAGGGTCGACCATAACTCAAAAGCAGGGTATTAGTAACGAAATTACAAGTAACAAAATTACCGTAATTCGTTCCTTTTCTTGAAAAAGGAAATTGCATTACATTTTAAAATTGTGTAATTGTAAGGACCAAAAATCTACAAGAATTACTCGTTACTCGTTCCTTTTTCCGCTTCCAGAATGGCCTTTAATTTTTCGTGACAGCAGAAGAACCTTAAAGCTCGGCAGAAATCGTTATTTTTACTAATTCCATCTGGCATATTTTGATCAAAGAAAGTCTGGGTTGAAAATTGTATTTGCTCTGCACCGCTTTGAAGGTGTTATTGGTTTTGAATCTTGTTGCATTTGCTACTTTAGTGTTTACATCTTCTCAACCTAATTCACTTTACTTTTTTTTTTTTGTTTGTTTTTTTGCGGACTTCCTTACCGCTACCGGGATTGGAATCCCAGCAGTTCAAGACGAGAAGATTATTCATTTTACTTGACTTTTATTTATATATATATTATTTGATTGACCAACAAATTGGACTTGGCTGATCTTGCTAATCCATGAATATAAGGTTGATCCGGAATTTTAGTCAAAAACTTGTCCAAGTCTGACTTAAATCCTGCTACTGGATCAACACCTACATAAACCCTACAAATATTTGAGGACTACACCTAAATCCTTCATGGATGAGACCTGCTCAATGTCCTTACCTTCATCATCTAATAGTGGAGTGTCTAATGGCGTCGACCCAAAGGTCATTGAGCGGAATTTCATTCCATTCAGTGCCATGTTACTCGCAGCAACCCAGGAGTAGATTTGGTCTAGGACCTCTAACAGACAACTGGAGTTCTGACTATTCCTACCAACTACCAATTTTGTATCATCAGCATAAGAAGAGATACTGACATTACTACTCACGGTGGTTATAATTCCTGATTAAGTGCTTGCTCAAATGCCAAGACTTCTAGTTGCCAATTTCTTTGCTAAATAAACGCAAGGAACAATTTTTGTTCAATAAGTATCTTTAAAAGTAGCTCATATTAGTATATAAATGCACTTAAAATACATTTTTAAGTATTTTTGTACAAAATCTCGCCAAACAGTATTATCAAAACTCTTAATCATGCACTGATATAAAATTTTATCAATATCTATTCAGCAGACGCTAAGTTATTACACTTTGAAAGTTGCATTTTGCAATAAAATAGATCGAAAAATGACATAAACCTACCTTAGTTAATTGCAAAAAACAAATGATGTGCTGTTATGATAGCATGAAAATAAAATATAATCTTTCAGTTTCATAAACATTTCCCTAAATCCTAAAATTAGATAATATAGGCACCTAAAATCTCCTAAGTTTATGAAATTTCCAATTATTCTTTCTTAAACTTGGCAAGGTAGACTAGCCAATCTTGTGGTTGAAATTTTACAAGGATACATCTGCCACTTTAATTTTCAAATTTGCCCCTTTTTGCACGGATTATTTTCTACGTACCAAAAGCATTTTCATCAAATGGTAATACAAATGGCTTAAACTTCACGATCACAAATAAATGAACTCATGGTTAACAATTATGATATTATAGCTATGAATTGTTTGTTTTAAGTAAGTTTTAAGTGATATTATATACTATTTTTTGCTTGTTCTGCATGCTTTTGAGAAATGGAACTTTTTCATTTATTTTTGGGACATTGGAAAAGCATATTATATTTCTTGGCAATTTCTATAAGGTATACCCAGAGCATTTTACAGCATTTTGGGGCAAATTACAACCTTTGAAGGGTAATATATCAGAGCCTGTTCAGTGGATATTTATGAAATTTGAATTGAAGGCGTAACTAAGGATGCTCACAATGTCTATTAATAACTCTTTTAAAAATACTATCTTCAAATAGGTTTTCAGTGGATTAACATCCTTATAAGAGCTACTTTTAATGAAACATACCTTTTCAAACTTGGTCCTTGTGCTGTTTAAACAAGGAAAAACGCAATTACAAGGCTTGGCATTTGAGCAAAATCTTTTTAAGTGTAGTCGGAACCACCGTGTACTACCAAGCTTCTGAAGCGGGGCAATGAAGATAATGAAAAGGAGAGGACCCAAAATGGAGCCCTGAGGGACACCCGACTTGACATCATGTATGTCACTAAGGGATCCTACAATCTTAACTAATTGTTTCCTACCACAAATGAAACTTCTTAGCCAATTGAGAACCTTGCCTTGGATCCCAATCTCATGGAGCTTGTTAACTAAAAGGCCATGATCTGCCTTGTCAAAGGCCTTGGCAAAATCAAGATAAACTACATCGACTGATTCATGGCTCTCCAGTCCCTCAGTAACCTGCCCTTTTGGGACATTGAAGTAGCAGCTGCATGATGATGTCAGCACAAATTTTGGGAGGTCACTGGGGCACTTTTCAAAGAATTAGGGGTACTAAAAACCCAAGATATAAAAACTTTGTTAAGATTTAAAAAAGTTCATTGCAAAAATACGAAATTCTAAAATACGAAAAATAAGTCGAAAAAAGCTTTTTTTTTTCTTCTAAAACATAGGTTTTATGGATGTTTACGAGTGAAAACTGGACAATTTAGTAAAATGCAATGCTACATGAACCCTTCCTTTAATGGTTAAAAGAATTGAAATTATAATTCAAACCTTTATCAACGAACTATAAAGCGTCAATAGTGTGAGCGAGCTCTCAAAATTTGAAGGTGACGTCATCTTGATGGGTTTTCCTCTCCTGCTTCAATGTCCCAATATGTTCAATCAGTTGGGTAACCGTGCTAAAATGTGCTTGGAACCCATGTTGGCTAGGAGGAAGAAATTCAACAAGTTTGAACTTCATGATCTTCTCAAACACCTTCACAATATTCGAAGTGAGAGAAATTGGCCTACAGTTACTGGGGAATGACTTATCTCCCCCTTTGAAAATTGGAACAACATGAGCTACCTTCAGAGAAGAGGGGAACTTGCCCTGGTCCAAGATGCAACGCATCAAGTACGAGAAAACAGGAGCAAAAACCTGTGAGCATCTCATCAGAAACTGAGATGTCACACCATAAGGGCCAGGGGAGCTCGAGAGTCTCAAGTCCCTGATGGCCTCTAAAGCATCATGATCTGTGACAACAAGATCATCTAAATGCTCAACTTGACAAGCCTTGCAAGTCCCAACAAACTCATCAATAGAGCAATGGACTGTTGTTCCTAAACTCAGTGGAGTTGAAAACACACTAGAGAACTGATCTCCAAGTATGTTGGCCATAGTCTCTACATTGTCTATGGCTTAGTGTGTGTAGTGGTGTAATGGTTAGTGCAGTTTCCTTATACAGAAGTGGTCCCCGGTTCGAATCTCCTCCCCGACCTTTCTCAAAAAAATTTTAGACACTAACCCTGCCCACAGACGGAGAACCAAACTGATACGGACACGACACTGTCTATTGGAAAAAGTATAAGGACGATGTGATAGCTGGCTTCGCTGGCCGGGTGAGGCTCATCCCTCTGACCCTAGCACCAAAATGCAAAAAAAATAACGATAAAAGAAAATTAATGAGTGAGCATTGCAAAGACGTCAAACCAAGCAAGCTGGAAGCAGATCCAAAGGCCTGTCAACCTGTCATATAACAAGAACAGTAATGCGAAGATTTAGTGCTATGTAACTCATATATCTGTCATCACCCAATGCATAAAGAGGCCCCAACAGGCTTCTTGGTAAAGCCTGCCATGAGCGTAAGACAAGTAACTACTGGACTCCCAACCTGAGAGGACTGTATGTTTGTACCACCCTGTATATACTTACGACTACACCAGAAATAAAGTACCAGCAACAAGACTTGTGCTAATTCTACTTCTTCCCGGGACTTGGGCAGATTACGCAAAACCCAATACTCCATCCCACTCCTTAGATCGAGATAGAGTCGAATCCGTTATAATATCAACATCCCTTGGTATCAACACTGGTATTGGGCATCAGCAACCCGTGGCACTACAAAATTGGTGCAGTCAGTAGGATCTGACTCAACATCTGTGGACACCCCAACATGATACCTGATCATAAGGACAACCACAATGGCAAGGTAGTACTCACAATTAGTCACAAATAACCAACCTGCTTGCAAACCAATCCTAACCCCAACCACCCGACCCAAGTACAGTTAATCAAATAGTTAATTAACATGGCCCATGTCGAAGAACAAGATGCTATCATCCAAAAGATCAGGGAAATGGAAGGCGAGCTCAATGCTCTCTGACAACAGAACCGGAACATACCAAACCATGGGTTCTGCATCAGCTTACCGATCCTGAGCAGGACCACTGATCGAGATTTCTATCAATTCGAAGCTACAGCCAAGACGGTAGCCACGGCCATTGCTTGGACCGCCCCACAGACCATTACAGCAATCATTGCCTGCGTTCGAGACAAGGCACTGGACAAACTCCTACCCACTGTACGAGATCCATCTGCATTCCAATCAACAGATAAGTTCTGAACTCGAGTCCGTAAGCAATTTGTCTCTCCCGCGCATTAGCAGATAGCCCATACCGAGTACGAGTGAGGGCACCAAAGGCCAAAAGAAGACATCTGTGTCTTCCACATCAGGCTACATCAACTTTGGGATGAGACCTACTTAGAAGAAGACGAACCATGGAGATCCAATCTACAGATCCCAGAACCATATGCTGGAGCACGAACAGACCCTACAGGTGACCGATCAATTAAACTCATTTGTCAGTTTCTTGCAGGCATAATGGACGATGACATCCGTAGAACAGTCAAGGACTCTGTCAGCAACGGGCGTTTTATTACCACACACCCCGATGCTCTCACACGGGCCTTGGAGTTCCATGCCAACAAAGAACAAACCTATTCGGACATTTAGGCAAGCGCTGGTACCAGCAAACAAACTTGCCTGCCAATGCCAGTAATGCAAAATTGGCGTTTCGAGCTGGTTTTAACGAAGCTGACCGTTCCTCAAATAGTAATGTGAAAGAAGGGTCAGCTTCTCAAAAACATGTTTGAAGCTCCAAACTTGCATCGCTGACACTGGTACCAGCACACAAAGGAACCTGCCAGAGCTTGCCTAAACGTCCCCATAAGGAAAAGAAGAGATTAATGAATGATCCGAGTTCCGCACCCACCCCGCGCAAACCAGAGTACCCCACATCCAAGGAGACACCCAACCAGATAGAAATTGGTAATGTCCAGTGTTGCCAGGTTCAAGAGAACTAAAATAGCCAAACTGAGATTTCAATTTAGCCCAATGTAGCCATTCCAATACACCAAAAAGTCTAGACTGCCATAGATGACCAGTGGAAGATTGATGATATTGGTCTGGAAAAACCCCCCTTCCGAAATAAGGAATACAACCACCATACAGCACGCCTGGCACACTGATCGTGGAAGTCTCGGGTCATCATCCATCGAGTAGTTCTCCATGTAGATATCACGGACGGTATCCAACAACCCAACCGGGATCAGTGATACATGGAAGGGTGTACCACAAATGAGGCAAAGTTTACCGCGATTCACTTCATGATTATCCATGATCTCATGCCAAGAAATAAGCGAGTCAAAGTCAAAATAGTCAGGAAGCCCGTCCACTGTATTTAACAAAAGCGGGTATAAAAGACCAGCAGGAGAGAGCAGTAAAAGAAAAATATAGGACAGAGAGAAAATCAGTCATGGCAAATTATCACCTTCTATTTATCATCATAATTGTTTGGAATACACCCTAATTCAAGCAATTGGACAAAAAAAAAATCAGGTTGTATCTTTCTGCCCGCCACCTTAATCCCCAATTGCGCGGGAAATTTGAATAAATGACTATAACTTAAAACGGATATAGCTTAAATTTGGGCGGGGAGGGGAATTTAATTTTGACGAAATTTTCATCATGTCAATGTCCTCTAAGCAAAGGAATAGCGATTAATCGAATGCCATTGCAGAAGAGCATACCTCAGATAAAAGAGCCGTGTCAGGTAAAGACTCAGGTAAAGACTCTGGTAAAGACTCTGGTAAAGACTCAGGTAATGACTCGGGTAATGACTCAGGTAAAGACTCAAGTAAAGACTCAAGTAAAGACTGAGGTAAAGACTGAGGCAAAGAATTAGTTGAAGTCCCTAGAAAAAATGTTAAGAATATAGAAGTTGCTGTTATGTCCAGCATTTATACTGAGTACTTTAATTTAAAACAGTCCATGATCAAATTTAGCCCAAATTTAGCCATTTAGCCACTTCAAATTGTTATAGCCACAAGGGTCTCAATTTAGCCCAAATCGAAGAAATTTGGCTATGAATTTAGCCATCTGGCAACCATGGTAATGTCCAAACCCAGCCTTCGGCCAGGAAGTGGTGCCGTCTACATAAGACAAGATCCAACAGCGACGACGAATGCTTCGTCCAACGCCGCCAACTGAAAGGCAAGCACACACCGACGAAGGAAGCTAGAGGCCAGCCCAATACCGCTAAGTACGGTAAGCGTTGCGATGGTAAGGGACACTGGGCCCAAGAACGCCCCAGCAAATCCCCGTTTAGGGAGGAGGGCACAAGGAATCAATTCTCCTCACGCACTCACAGCCACACACACACATGACCGATCCAGGAGATGATGATCACGTGCTTGATCCAGCCATCAAGCAATGGACTGACCCCAACGTCGACGATCCAAATAACTTCTTCGTGGATTCCACGGTCAACAGCATCCGCCGCAACCCGGCCAATTAAGTCCCCGCATTCATCAGAGTGAAAATTGGGAGAAGTATCACATACATGCTGGTAGATAACGGGAACCTCACACACAATCTAATCGATTACGAAACATTCCAGGGTGCCTATCCAGACCCAGCCAAGGGCCCTAAGGTCACCCTGCAAGACACTCCAATCACCGCAGATGGACTACAGCCCTTGCACGTAATGGGGATAGCCAAGATCCCGCTCAGGATAGACTCCATCTGTGAGAAATGGAGTGCCTGCTGTCTGATAGTAAGAGCCCCTACAATAAAGAGGATGCCACTCACACCCAATCTGCAACATGCCGTTGCCCACGTTGGACCCAAAGGCCAACACATCCCGCAAAACAGTCGCAATGAGGTTCTCCAACTTATGAACAAACATGATGAGGACTCTGCCTGCCATGCCACAGAAGTTTGTCTCATCCAAGACACCATATGCGCACCCCTCGCTGTTCAAGCCATCTCCAACAAGCCAAGGCCTTGGGTTCAACACAACGCCGGATCAGCCATTCAAGGCCCACAGACCTCACGGGAGGAAGCAGGAATTTTCATTCCTCACCTGCATTCAAAACTGGACCGCAAGAAAGCTGATGGCCTTGTTGCAGTTGTATCATCCATGAAGGGAACCACCAGCATGCCTGTCCTGAATACCACTGACAAACCCATTACAGTCAAAGGTGGAACAAAGTTGGGTACTGTATATGCCTTGCATACTGATGACCAAATTAAGCCCATCTTTCCTCAAAAATGCCCAGACCCCAAATGTCATCAGTTAGACACAGAACAGGATGAAAACGTCATCCGCCAGCTTTTATGGAAATTCATTGGACCCCCGCCGGCCCAAGACAACCAGTCCGCCCAGAAGAGAGAAACCATCCATACACTGTTCAAAGACCAGATCCGCCAACATCCTAAATTGACCCAGGCCCAGAAACGGCTCACCAAAGACCTCCTCTATTGATTTTTCCACGTTTTATCGCAATCCAAGTACGATGTGGGTAAGACCAATCTTATTGAGTTTCAGGTCAACACTGGAGACGCCAGCCCGGTTAAGGATCCAAAGCGACCCCTCAATCCCCCAAAGAAAGCTGACCTTCGCAAAACGCTGGACGAATGGCTGAACAATGGGATTATATCACCATGCATGTCTGCTTGGCCCTCAGCGCTCGTCCCCGTCAAGAAGAAGGATGGATCACGGCGCTACGCGGTTGATTACCTACAAGTAAACAAATTCACTAAACGAGATTGTTTCCCTGTAGCCCACAACTTAGAACAATTGGCCAGCAACCAACTCTCCAAAGCTGCCAGGTTCATAAACATTGATCTAGCAGGTGCCTACCTAACTATACCTGTACGTCAGGAAGACAAAGAGAAACTCGCAATGGCAACGCCGAGGGCCTATTTGAGTTCAATGGAATGCCATTCAGTGCCATGAATTACGGCAACACTTACGCACGTCTAATGAGAATTGTCGTCAGAGAACTAGTGGGTCAAAAGAAATGCTTGTCCTACTTTGACGATCACCTAATTCCAGAAGAGTCATTCTTACAAGCACTTTTCAGTTTTGAAGAATTCCCACACGCAGTAGAAGGGGCAAATCTAAAATTGGGACCCGTCAAGACCGAGCTATTTACCGAGGAAGCTGAATGGGGTAGACCTATAGTATCACGGACCTGGAAAGCGCGCGCCCGCAAGCTCGTAGTACTTCCTGTAGTATCCTGTAGAAGATGACAGGGAAGACTACAAAGGGAAGCGCTACAAGCGTGACTAACCTATGGATGCAAGAAGAAGTTTGATGAGATGTCATTGAATTGGCGGTTGAAATGGATTAATTGAATTGGCGGTTCAATTTAACGAACAGATTTCTATTTGGCGGTTGAAATTGACGAATCAAAGGCTTGAATTTATTTGGAATTATTTTTTGCCTATTTGTTCTCTCTGGGTCAATAAACTTATCACATTAACCAATTAACTAAGATTATCCCGAATCATCATGGGCCGGATTACTCTTACTGATCCCGCCAACATCAAAACGAGAGCTAGTACTGGAGGCAAAATGAAACTTACGTTCTCTGACGTTGGTAACTCTACATGTGGAGGAGTTGAGTTTCTTCTTGGATTCCTAGGTTGGTCAAGCTTGTAGCGCTTCCCTGTGTAGTCTTCCCTGTCCTCTCCTACAGCCTATCCTACAGGAAGTACTTCGAGCTTGCGGGCGCGTGCTTTCTAGGTCCGTGATACTATAGGTCTACCGCTGAATGGCTCGGACAACTGTTCAAGCCCGGAGGACTCATTCCAGCCAAGTGCTTAACCCAAGCTGTGAGGGAATGGCCCACACCGGCAACATGAATTACACAATGAATTACGAACATTCTTGGGAAAATGTTCTTATTATTGTAAGTTCATCCCAAACTTCAGTCACATTGCAGAGCCTATGAAGAAACTCCTATGCAAGGACACAGAGTTTGAATGGACCGACAAGCAGCAAGCAGCTTTCGAGCAGTTGAAACAGAAACTATGCGAGAAGCCAGTCCTGGCTCACCCCAATTTCCAAGGCAACCGACCCTTCATACTAGATACGGATGCCTCTAGATTCACTACAGGAGCAGTACTGTCTCAACTGCAGGACGACGGTACTGTACAATCTGTAGCCTATACCTTCAAATCCCTCACCCATGCTGAAAAGACCTATGCAAGGACACAGAGTTTGAATGGACCGACAAGCAGCAAGCAGCTTTCGAGCAGTTGAAACAGAAACTATGCGAGAAGCCAGTCCTGGCTCACCCCAATTTCCAAGGCAACCGACCCTTCATACTAGATACGGATGCCTCTAGATTCACTACAGGAGCGGTACTGTCTCAACTGCAGGACGACGGTACTGTACAATCTGTAGCCTATACCTTCAAATCCCTCACCCATGCTGAAAAGAACTACAATGTAACCAGAAAAGAATTGCTAGCCATATTTCAAGCCGTTAAGCATTTCAGATACTTCCTGTTGGGAAGAAAATTTTTAGTGCGCACTGATCATAAGGCGCTAAAATGGCTAATGACATCCATGTCATTAAGAGGACAACTCCTCCGATGGAGAGAGGAACTCCAAGACTACGATTTCCAGATTGAGTACCGGCCCGGAGCCAACCAGGGGAATGCTGACGCCCTATCCCAACGACCCATGTCCAAGGAGAACACAGTTCCCCTGATCTCTGCTTTGGGCAAACCCAAGCTACGGCTGTTCCGTCCACCAGCCAGGGGTGAAAGGTCCTGAATTATTGAATTCCCGTGGTGAACAGAAACATGGAACTCCTGACCCAAGCACTAGGTAAAAATACCTTTATAGCTCTCAAAGATGGAGAGCACCTAGTACATGGGCTTCAATTTCTCAGACCTATCTTAAGGCCTCCGGTTATAACCCTAATCAGGCCATACAATAAATAGTTCGAGCTTCCTTTATCAGGGCCTCAAACCGTCATCAATTGACTAAGGATACAAATCACTAGCTACCTCTACTTCCCACGGTCCCAGATCAATCTCGGTTGTCTGGCATACCTGGGCCAATCTTCAAGGCTGAATATCCTGCAAAATGTGGTCACTATCCTAGTCTAAACGCGTCTATCAAAGTCGACCTCTACTCTAGAGTCTAACTACTGATTTCTGCTACAAGAGTGATGAACTTTAGATACAGTTGATTACAAATCATTTGCTACCTCTACTCCCTACGATGCCAGCAAGATCTTGGTCGTCTGGGCAATCTAGGCTACTCTTCAAGGCAAACTGTACAGTTCAATCTACTTTATTCATCACAAACATGAAAATGACACTCTACCAATCAGCTGTCTTGCTTTGGGTAATGAAAGAGGGGGCAATTGCTTGGCCATGGAAGAGGGAAACATACATGGGCAGAAAATGGTTTGATCCTACTTTTGATGAGGGTGATTCTTGCGTCCAACGGAGATCCACGGCAATGACGTCGGTTTGATGGGATTGAAGGTCCAGAATCAAATTGACAGAGTATAACTCAGAAGTTGCTCCTGTACTCAGCTCCAAAGACTTTTCCTTTTAACATGGATGGCCGCCCAGATTTTTTTTCTTTATTCTTGACTTTGGTTTGCGTCTTCACCTCTATAGGGTCTAGGAGACTTTCCTTCTTTATTGTATCTTGTCCCTTTTCTGACACTTCCGATAATTGGGGTTCCTCAATGCTTATTATGTGAGTTGACGGATGTTGATCCTTTCCGTCATCATTGCAGGCTGATTGACTTGACACTTTCGCTGGTCTTTGTGGATTCCATACTCTTTCCTACCTTCATGCCTTTCCTTGGCACTAGTTTCCTAGGAGATGAAATCTTGCTGTTTTCTTGACGAAGTTTCTTCACTTGTCAGGCCATGGCCCATGAGAACGATGACCACTGGCTCGACTACTTCTTGGTTCTCATCAATATGTCTCGCCTCTTCCACCTGGGTTGGTTGTGGGGGATTTATTTGACGCCAGTATTGAGCCTCTTTTCTCGTGTTGTATCCATGATTGCTTCACACATATCCTCCATTCTGAGGCACATTTTTCTGGAATCCAGGAGCACTGTGGTAATCGATGTAAAGCAATACATGGCGGCTATAATTGCAGATTGAGCAGCGGGGGGGCGTTGTAGCTTTGGAAATGGTGTCTGCCAAGACACCCATAGCACAAGTTATTTGTCATAGCGATGTGCCTTCTTGAGTCGATGGAAATACTGCAGACTTTCCGGCACTCTTTCACATTGGCATGCGCTTGCTCACCACAGAAGGGGCATTGATTCTCCTCCATTGTTCCCACTGCGTTGAACATCATCGTGGCTTTAGGTTCAGGATGCCTAAATTTGCTCGGTTGAGGAGAACTGGGGAATTTGTCCGGTTTCTTCTCCTTTTTCTGTTTGGCGGTTCAGGCCCGTACCACTGGGGAATCATACAAGTTTATGGATTCAATAAGGGACTGAGAAAAGTCATTGATCAGTACGGGCTCCCCACGCGTGTCCATTTTCTGGACCTTTAATTTCGACTGTAGTAGCACCTCAAGTGGTAGCTTGTGCTCGATTGGTTGGATTAAGAGAGTAGCTAGTTGACGTGAGTCTTGGTCAATCAACTTGAACAACGGCACATAGCTATTAACTGCCAATAAGAGTTCAAGCAGATTCACGTTTTTCTCCCTCATTTGGTCAAGCTCTATAGTCATTTTGCTTAACAAATCACGTTCCTTGCCATAAATCTGGTGGAGGTTCCCAATTGCGTCTCCATAGTTGCTGTGGGACGATGCTACTTGGAGGGCACGTGCCCTCAAGTGACGTTTCAAATACGCAAGTTTACTAGCTGAATCCAGGCCTGGATTTTGCTGATTTTCCTGAAAGAAAAAAAACTTTTTCGATCTATCTCCAGAGAAGACTGGAACCTCCAACGTGGGCAGCTTATAGGTAGCTAGCGGCCCTAGGTGTCTTGGAACCACGGTGTCCACATCCCCTAAGCATGAATTCTTTCTGAGGGGGGAATCCGCGGGTTGAATGGGTGCTCTCATCAACGTTTGTCTCGATGTAGTGCTGTCCGGACTGTTGGGATACGTAAGGTTTTTCTTGGTCTCCCACATCGACACTGGCGTTGGGCTGGGTGTGTCAGTCTCTTAAAATCGAGTCCTTCTCAAGTCCGATTGAGCATCCACTGGTTGGTCTGGCATGTTTTCTACACTCCTTGTCCCTTGTTTTTCAACTCATCTATGATTGCTCACAATGTATGCACTTTCCCAGGTCCTCTTGACTCTGCAAGGCTTCCTGGGCCCCGACTCCAATTGTTGACTTTCACTGTCCTTATTCAAAATGGATAGACTCAACCTCCAGTACTCTATCAAAATGTTCTCGATTCAACTACCAGCAAGAGCTTCAAGATGAGAGTTGTTTTAACTTTCAATGTTCAATGGTGACTTCTCGGAGAGGTTTAAAACAGACTTCTCTCCTCAAGAACCAAAATGTGACTGTGTTCTCCTCGAGCACGAAAATGTGACTGTAGTTTTGGTTAAATTTCCCGTACCACGTTGGTTTCCGCCTCTTCCTCATGGAGGTGAAACGGGTTGTCCCAGGGCCCTTGGTGGACGGTGACAGCTTCTTCTGTAAACTGTTGCACCTGAACGACATCTGACCACAACAGGGATTTTTACATACCAATGTCCAGGGTTGACCTCCTTTCGTCAGGCCAGTCACATTGGCCATCAAGAGGTTTCTCGGATTGCTGACAATGGATTACGTCTGCCTCTTCTGTAAGATGTAGCATGTGGGTCACATCTGACCACCACTGGGTCTGAACGGCAAAGGGTTGACATTGGGCCGGAACTACGTCCCAACGGGACATTCAGGAAGGATTGTTCGTCATTTGCCGTCAGGGGGGCCGACATTTTGGTAACATTGATCCTTGAGGATGAGATTGCTTATTCAGATTCTCTTCCCCCTCTCAAAATAATCACGGGAATATCGGTTTTGGTAACCAAGGATTTTCGCGATTACGTCTGATCAATTTCTGAGAATTGATTCCTCAAGAGTGTCTTTGAATCTCACAACTTTCCGACACTTATGATGAATACACGGTCTCTGCGAGCATTTGGTTGGCATTTGGTTGACATCTGACCGCCAAACGGACTACATGATGGGCAATCCAACGACTTCCGTGGTTTCACATGATGTTAATATACACTTCTTTCAGACATTTTAATAAACCCAGTTCCGGGAGCAATCATTCATCCTGTACATCATTTATCCATATCATATTAGGATGATCTACTCAATTGTGGATGGAACAACGGCAGTATTGAGCACAGCTAGACAAAAAAAAACACTCAAAAATGACAAACTTTATTTAACCACAGATAATCAGGAGCGAGTATGTATCCCACACTCCCTTACACCGGATCTACTCTGATGCCTCCATCATCACCCCTTGGCTGGACACCAAGGCCGAGCCCGCACCTATCGGCAAGCCCGACGTCACTTCTATTGGCCCGGGATGGCCAAGGACATCTCTTCCATGATCAAGGGTTGCTTGCCATGCCAGCAAGCCAAACAGTGCACCACAAGAAGCACGTCTCTTTGGGTCAAACTAGCGCTGCAATTGATAACAGATTTACTTATTTCTATGTAGATATCATTGGCCCATGGCCAGGCTCCCAAGGCCCCCAAGGAAAACGCTACCTATCAACCATTCAGGACGACTTCACCAAGTACCTGGAAGCTTGGCCTATCAACGCCATGACCACCAAAACTATTGCATTGCAAACATGCATTGATCGTTGGAAGGAACAATCCGTGCCATGATACAACAAGAACAAGCCCTACCCGGACAGTGGTATAGGTTTGTGCCAGCCACCCTAGCGTCTCTCAGACAGACACCATTAAGCAATTTACCGGTCTCACCCCATGAACTCATGTTTGCCCAAGAGCCCATTGTACGTGCTCAAGTGTTCGCGGATGCTATAGCTGACGCTCCCCCTGGCAAGTTGTCCACCAGCATCCTACAGCTTGCCCGAGTTTTGGACATAGTCCGCACCCGCTGTTGGAAAACCATGAAACCAACCATAAGAACTACAATGCTAAAGTCAAACATTTGCTGCTTCAGAAGGGCAACTGGGTTTTCAAATATCAAGCAAACGACCCTTCCGAGTCGGGAAATTCCCGAAAGACGGCCACGCCAGATCAAGCTCTGCAAATCAATATCAGGCCAAGGTTCGAAATCCTTGACCATTACCGAGATTGTGAGCAAGGACCGCCTGACCAAGGCCCACCCATGGGAACTGAGCCGACTCCAAACCCCATTCACGTGGGCAATAGCCAAGGCCACAAAACAACCCACAGATTGGCCCAGCCCAGCTAACCCATCACCGTGGCCCGCCCCTCAATTCAACCAGACTGTGGCCTTGGAACTCTCCGGCCCACTCCGGAACCTGCTTTGGACCCCGCCGACGAACCCGAACAACAGCCTATCCACCCTCTAGTGGATGACCCAATCCCTGCTGACGATGATAGCATCCCTTTGCCCTCAGTGACTAAAGAACCCGAACAGCAAATGACAACCAAGCAGAAAGCCGACACTCTGAACAACAATCTCTCTCCTATCAGGCCCAACCCCAAGAAGCTAGCATTTGTCAACAACTTTGCCAGTACGATGGCCGCAGCTACCTTCCATGTCTCAAATTTATGAGCTGGAGAACCAGCTTTTCTTTGCGGGGGGGGGCACACCTTTATGATTTCGTATAATTTTCCCTTTTTGCTGATATATTAAGTTGCTATTAGTTTTAGATACAATTAATCAATTTTTACTTTGCTTAAGAGCACCAACATGCAGAGGATACCTGAGATCCGATTCATCATGGACTCACAGAGCGATCGAGGTCCGGAAAAACCTTACGCCAGAAGTGCAGGAGTTTGTGCCTGGGAACCATTACCCCAGCGATGAGTTTATCACCCTGTCACTTAGAGTGCCCACCTGGATCACCACCGCAATGCAAATAAAAGTACTTTAAGGGCTCTACCTCCAGCTGGCCCCTCAAAGCTTGCAAGCAGCGCAAGACATCACCGTGTTGGGAGGCATCATCAACCCCAAATACACTGGACACATCCATGTGTATCTGATAAACCTCGCTCACCAAGTCCAACAGTGGCCAAAGAATTATGCCATCGCCCAACTCCTGGTGCATTGTTATGTATTCACAGAGCTACAAGCAGGTGGACCAGCCATTCTACCAATGGCAAGGGTGGATTACATCACCCCATCAGAAGACCGTGACACCAGATGCGAGGGTTCAAGCAACGAGACAATACGATATCTTCCCTATCGACCTGGCCTCGTTACTAGACCTACCCTATCCAGACCCCTCAGACGCGGAAATCAACAAGATATGAGCGGAACTGGAACAAATGGTGTCAGTCAATCACGTCCCCATTCCTGACTCGGTCCCTGCACCATGGCTAGAAGCAGATGATGGACTTCCCCACCCCTGACTGGCTGGAAGCCAAAGGCAACCCCTTGAATACACCCCCTCCTTCCCGATAATCACCTGGATCCAATTCTCCTCAAACCATTTCCTGCCCTCGCGACCTTATCATATGATTTCTAGCGGCCACTAATTCTAACTATCCGCTAATCACCCTACATATCCCTCCAACTGGTAATGTGGTACACTCTAATTATCACCCTCCATGCCCACACGCATGACGAAAGAGAACCCGCCATATTTCACACCATCAGTGAAGTAACCACCAACACAATTGCTTTTCTCATTATTGGCAGACTGGACTTAGACCCATGGAGGACCAACTCCACCACATCCAAGAGATCTTTCGCTATCTGA
>NC_081446.1:6299993-6384898 GCF_007210705.1 Tigriopus californicus
AAGTTCTTAACTAGCATACATCTAACTGGCTTTAAACGTTCTATGCTACAAGTTAACAATGAGTAATACTTAAAATGACTGTAAAATGGAGGATGGGAGGGCGTGGCCTCAATGAGGACGGAGGACGAAGAGGAAACACGCATGGTGAAAGTGAGAACAAACGGGTGCTTTGATCATGTTGATGGTGGTACACATATGGACCGCGGGAAAATCGGGCGAGTAAACACCCAAGGAGATGAGGTCCTTCTTGGCAATGATGGGATCCGTCACGTCCGGGGAGAGCGCCGCCGATAGTTGCCTCCGGGCCGTTTGGTGCGCGACAAGAGAGCACGACCTTTCCCACATTGCCCAGCGGTGTTCCATTTGCTGCGCTCAGCACCGTCCGTAAGGGTGCCAGACAGATCCTTGCGGAAATGCCGCCACTGGTATGACCGTGCGAGTTGCTCCCGAGTCAGGTAAACCTTTGATCTTAAATCCATTATTGCCATGTCTTCCCGCAATTGTAATAAACTCCATATCCGTCAACCTTGATCTCATAGTGTTCAATCTTGCGGCAGAAGCGGAACAACTTCGTTCGCCATCATATTTCACGCCGGGGGATCCACCCCGACCTTGTTCCCTCTGGCGTTCACGAGCCGATGGGGACACGGACGCGGACGCAGAGCCGGTGGACTGGCTTTGTTGACGACAAAGGTTCCGGATATGCCCCACCTTGCCACATGAGTGACATGGACGATCTTGGAATGGACAAGCTTCTCAACTGTGTGGGTGCCCACAGCCGCTGCAGCTAGCGGCCACGGCCGCCAGGAACAGCCGGGACAGATGAGGCAGCCAAATCCTTCAGCATGCCTTCATGCTTGATCGCCTTATAAGTAAATTGCTCATTGTCAGATTCTTGATCTCCCTTAACTTTGAGAACATAGCTTGTTCCTCCCTGGTTCCAACCAAGGCTATGAATACCTTGAACTGTGCCGGGGTAATAGAAGACAGTTCCGCTTTGTTGGCTTGGCGATTCACATCAGTGACGAAGTCCTTAAACAGGCGCCTGTTCTTCTTCAAGTGGAACAACACCAGTCTTCGCGTGAACAGCGGCTTCAACTACAAGAAATGTTTTTCTAGGATCAAGTAGCAAGCCTCCACCGATGCTGCATTCCGGATTTCCTCCTCAATGGCAACGCAGAGGTTGCTGGCAAGGAAAGTTTTAAAAACAGCCCTTCAGGCCATTGTTGTCGATTGACTCCGTGTGCAATACATTGAAGTATATGCGAAATTTTTCAATCCAGATTTGCATCTCAAACGGTTCTGCTTCCGACGACAGCAATAGTGGTTTCATTTCCGGAACAGACTTGAACTGTCAAGAGCGTTCTTGCTCCTCATCCACTGCCTGCTCTTGCTGTAGTGCTGACACTGACAAAGACGCTGAGGGCGCGGTCTCAGTCTTCTTGCGGGCCATGCAGATTGCCGCCACTGTGGAGATTTTTGCGGAGTAATCATCCACTGCCTTGGTCTTCTCCTTGCGGGTCGCTTTGGCGTCGACCTTGATCGAGGCCTGTTTGGCAATCAAATTGTCATAAAACACTGTCATCTCCTCCAGTTTCGTCTCTGCCTCACTTAAGAGGCTCCACAGGTGGTTCACAACCGCACCGGGCTCCCGGATCATATTCAACTTCTTCATCACCTGCAACTTCCTGTTCAAGATTTGCCCTTTGACACCCATGGTGATCTAACCGTTGAACGTGACATAGTCCAAAGGCGGAGACAACGTGCTCCCTCTCAGCTTGGGATATTGGCAAAGATGACAGAAGGAAGACGAGAAGCAATCAAAGCGGTAAAATTGTGGCCGTGTGGCTTGAGCGTGGTTCAAAGACTAGAACTGCGCCATGGAGGATGGAAGGGCGTGACCTCGATGAGGACGGAGGACGAAGAGGAGACATGCGTGGTAGAAGCGAGACCAAGTGTGTGTATATATTTTTCGTATCAGCTGAGAGAGAGAGAAATGTACAGTACGTTACACATAAGGCGCTGCGTATACAGTGTTATATATAAGCAATACTACAGTCTGATATGGCAATTCAATAGCTAATAAAGTAAGTATTCCAGCTACTTGTCACAAAAATGAACATTTTTCTGGAGTGTTAGACGTATTATCCTGGTGCTGAGCATGTTGCTCATGCTCATGTGAATCCTTTCTAGTCATGTATATAAATGTGTACTAGTCAAATACAGTCAGTCACGAAGCGCACACAACATGGCGCAGTCGGTAGGATCCGGCTGTGGCCTCCTGTGTGGCTCTCCCCGTGGAGGGGATCGAGCACCGTGATCCGCCCAGTTGGCTCCGCGTTCCGTGGCCCCTAGTTGTGGGCCGATCCGTGGCCCCTAGTTGTGGGCCAGGCCTCAGATGGAGGGCGGATTCCTCAGATGGAGGGCGGATTCCTCGGATGGAGGACGGACCCCGAGATGCCCGGATGGTTGGGCCGAGATGCCCGATGGTTGGGCCGAGATGCCCCGATGGTTGGGCCGAGATGCCCGATGGTTGGGCCGAGATGCCCGGATGGCCCGTGATGCCCGGATGGCCCGTGATGCCCGGATGGCCCGTGACCCCGGATGGCTCCCCCCCCCTGTGTGAGGGAGATGTGTTAGACGTATTATCCTGGTGCTGAGCATGTTGCTCATGCTCATGTGAATCCTTTCTAGTCATGTATATAAATGTGTACTAGTCAAAATACAGTCAGTCACGAAGCGTACACAACAGAAAGCATATTATTTACTCTTACTGGCAGGATTACATTTAGCTGTCTTTCAATTTTTTCTGTGACAATCATGAATAAAAATGAAAACTGTGTTGCTATCAAAACAATATAGATTTACCATTTGTACATGTTGCTTTAGATCTTAAACAAGCTCTAACTTTAAATCTGAATTGTGGGAACATTCATTCATTACCCTAGAACATGATTGTCAACCCTGTAGTCAACTGCAATTACATTATTGCAACCTTTTATCATAACATTACAAATTTGAATATATTAGATGATGACAATAAAGTTAACATTTAGCAAACACAAAATGTGTTGTTTTTGCTCCTCAATTCTAAGTTATGACCAATGTCTTTATTGAAGGTTTCTATTTCCAGTAAAAAGGCGTTGTTAGGGCAAAAAGATAGGCAAAAGCAATTTTATACTCACATGGGTTTATTATGATTGGCACAATTTCAAGGGAATAACATAATTCGCGCTTTGATGTCCTGATCTTTTCACTTTGGTGTTTGCAAATTATTGTGGTTCATCTCTCCAAAACACAATACATAGAATAGTACAAACAGTCGGAGCTCCTGGATTGGATCTGTTGGGCCTGAGTAGCTATTGCTACCTGGACAGGGTCCTTCAACACTGATTATTGAACACAATGGTCGCAAATGCACTTAAGAACTTGGGTTACTGATCATTCAAAGTTCTTTATGACAGAATGTTCCAGCCAATGAAAGCTATAATTGTTGTTTCATCTAGTAGCGTGGATTGTAAAGTTGGCAAGCAACCTGTATGGCTTTCAAAAGTCAAACTTGACTGCAAGTCTGGTGGAGAACTGGGATAGTGGGAGGCATCACCTCAACCACCCTGGCAACACCGCCCTGATGGGCTTGGTCATCAATTTGTAAGCCGAACAAAGTTCATCATTTCTGAATGTCACTTTGACCCCCAATTGATCTGTCTAGGGAGGCCTTCATACTTGAAATCCAGGGTGAATGACACTCCACCAGCGGCAGAAACCAGTCAGGTCTTTCTTGGGGGTACACGACCTTTGAAATCTCCGAACACTATCACTTTTTACGCGAAATCCCCATTTAGATTGATCGTATTCCGCACGCCATCTGTATGAGGAGTTTGTTGATCGAGTGAAAAGTCGGCCTCTCGGTGTTTTGGCGGGAAAAGTTTGAAATAGAGTATTCCGCGTCAGCCCAGCTGTCCATGACCAGCCTGAACAAGTTGAGATTATTGATATATGATTGGTCACGCAGCGAGTATTTGTGAGTAAGTGTCTCACAGCTTGCCTGCCTGTGAATCTGTGTAATAGAATGTCAATTGTGTGTTTCCTTCAAAAGTGTTGTCCCTTGCTCTTCCATGTGATAACCAGGGCGAGGAAAAACATTGCATTTTGTTGTTGAGAGGAAAACCAAGAGTGTTGATGAAAACCGGTTTTGGGAGCCGTCTTGACGTTTCTCATTTGAGAAGCTTTGTTTGAAGAACAAAATTTCAGCTCTCTCTCATGTCTTCTCGACGTCAAAATGTAATGTTTTTCCTCAGCCTAGTGGTAGCTAATATGACCGACAAGCAGTGGTGCTGGACGTTTTTTTGTGAAGCCGCCCAAAAAAATTGAAACCGCCAATATTTTCCTCCAAAATATGAGCATTTTCTATTTTCCCGCCAATCTGGGACACAAATCCGCCAATTACAACAAAATCTCCCTTCTCAGGATATTTTCTCCAGCAAAAAATGTTCCCGGCCTCAAATATGTGCCTCAAAAGCATTAATATTTAATGATATTTTACTGAATTTGTAGAATTTTGTGTCATTGACTCATTGAAGCGGGAAAGGAAGATGACGTCATCGTCAAATTTTGGAAGATCACTCCTACTTTTGAGGCTTCATATCTCTTTGCTGAGGGATTAAATTGAAGGTTCAGTTCTTTTATCCATTGAAGGAATGGTTCATGCAGGTAGGAATTTTTATAACCTGTCTAAGTTTCACTCATTAACATGAATAAAAACTAATTTTGGAAAAAAGCCGTTTTGCGGCTGATTATTTGTATTTTAGAATTTCGTATTTTTGCAATAAACTTTTTGAAACCTTAGAAACTGTTATTGTCCAATATTGAGATTTATATCTTGGATTTTTAGTACCTCTACTGTTATGAAAAGTGCCCCAATGACCTCCCAATATTTGAGCTGCTTTTCATCGTGAAGCTGCTACTTCAATGTGTCAATAGAAACTTTTCTTGAGAACTTTAACATTTTCCGCAAATATCCAATTCATGTACATTTGTGCCATCTTTCCCCAATCAAATTTTCCTTGGATTTATTTTTCAGGCTCATTAGTGCCCAATAAAAACCATACCCATTTGGGGTCATATTTGCAATGTCAGAAAGGCCAAATGAAATAGGGATGAGGTAGTGTTGATTGCCAAATAAACTTCTGGTGACCTACTAAGAATTTAATTTCTTTTCCGTACATTACATTCCTTAGATCACTAATTAAGCATAAGATTTTGAAAGCATGAGTGTAAAAGATGTCAAAAACATCATAATTCAACGAACAGGAATCAGCCTTAGATTTGGCAGTGGGACATTGAAGCACATAAGATTTGATGGTAGTGCATCTTCCTTGAGAGGTGACTTACATTTCTGAGGCTTAATTGTTCCTTGTAAAGAGAGTAAATTAGAGCTTTAGTTCTTTTATCTTTAAATGGTTTATGTAGCATTGTACTTTAATTAACAATGGCAGCTTTACTCATTGACGAGCATCAAACAGTCTTTTTAGCCAATAAGCTGTTCTTGATTTGTTTCTTTCACTTTAAAATTTCCTATTTTTACAATGAACTTCTTGAAACCTTAATTTTGATTTTGTCGAATTATTAGATTTTGTTTGGATCTTGTTTTAGTACCCCCTTCTGCATAGGGCTAGTCAAGTAAACTGACGTTATTCCATGGAGTAAAATCAAAGACAACATGCCAAGCCAAACCGCACTGTGCATGCATTGGATTTTGACATTTTATCCATTTTACATGCTTGTGTAGGCAATTATCATTGTGGTATTGAGTCAACTTGATAGTGCGTTCACTGATTAACACCAAACAAGCTCATTTAGTAGGGTTTTGTAACACAACTCGCTCAAAATCACTCGATTATTGCAAATTCAATGGGCGCATGGTGCGAGTTGACTGTGATGTTTGTCTTAGTTCTCTCTCCCCAAACTGCCCAAAATCAGGGTGCCGGACCACATTTTTCCTTAAATTTCCTTTACTTGACATCCTCTATTGAAAAGTAACACAGTGACCTTCCAAAGTTGATGCTGAAATCATGAAACAGGTGCTGCTTCAATGTCCCAAAAGGTAGTGCCACTAGGTAGACTCTATTTCATGATTAACGGGAATAGCTCATATTCAATGATGAATTCCATGAATTACCTAGTTCTTGAGTTTTCCTTTAAAAAATCGAGGTTAATATCACCACACAAAAAGATTGCCTTCTGTTTGGATAATGCACTCAGACAAAGTTCTAGGGTCGAAATTGCGCTACCAACCCTCGAGTCGGTAAGAATATAAATGGAAAGTAGATAGAAATCGGGTGTTTCAATCCTTATAGTTTCGCAATGTTCGGTAAGAACACAAAGCTTGGCACACCTTTTGTAATTGATGGATTTGCGGATTAGGATACCTACCCCACCACCCCTTTTTGCATCTCTAGTTTGAGCCTAGCAACGCCACTATTGCGGGGCATTGTTCTAACGATAAGTCTGCTCTATTGTTGCTAACCAAGCCAAAAAAAACAAACATTTGAAGAAATCAACCATTGCTCACCCTCATCTAGATTTTCGACATATCCAAGACCCTGCGGCAATGTGGCACTTTCACAAGTATTGGGATCTTTTTGCAGGTCGAACATTGGTATTTAAACAAAAAAACTCACATCATTTAGGCACAGTTTCAACACTCACCCTTTTGGGGATCATTGTGATTTGGGCTTGACATTCCTCTGGTTGATATGGTTTTCGGCAAACGGGTTTCAAGAGATGGCGTCCGTTTTTTCTTTTTGTTTGGATATTCGTTTGCTGTTAATTTCCGACCCAGCTTTGGTTGGTTTGTCTCGATTTTTCCTAAAGGTGGAAAATCCACGCTCGAATCCACGGATAAATCGGCTACGAATGGAATTTCTTCTTCATTGAATCCAAGGTCTCCTGGGTCAAAACCCCCAGCTTGTCCCTGGTTGTCTTCCCTTTCACATGGTTCGCTTGCATTTGATACTTCTTCATCTCCATTGGCCGCCAAGCTTCCAATCACATCTTGCACTTCGATGATTTCGTTGCGAGGACAATCACTACTGATGTGATCTTCCCCCCTGCATTGGAAGCACTCGGGTACTGTACCAAGACCAAATACCTGAGTTTTCTTTGAACCAATGCAGATGAAGTCCAGAACTGGGGCGGTGGGCGAAATCAACACCCGCATGTTACCCTTCGGAATGCCGCACAACCGACTATCATGCCTTTCTTCCAACAGTTCTCTCACAATATTCGATTTAAGTTCAGCAAAGTTAGCACTAGCTTTTGCTAGTTCCTCTGTGCCAGCTTCGTCGGGTACGTTAAGGTATCGGAGGGCTGAAAATCGTTGTGCTCCTCTGACTACACACTTCCACAGATTCTCTCCGGACGATCGACAGAACTCCAATTTCTTTTCAAATCTAGTTTTGACATCGATTTCTTCATGTGTTTGGTTGGAGTCTTGCAGTAGTCTCAACGGCACTTCTTGAGAAAGAGATTCCAACAATTTCAGACTTTCGAAGCTTCAATTCGTCAAATATTAAGTCCGCTAGTTTCGTCCACGTTAAGAACGTCTTTGCCTCCTTGCACATGATATCCAAATACAGAAATGGATACCGCTTGGTCGATTTGGCCGTACCAGCATATTTTGGCACTGAATTATATAATTCTCCAGGATTGGTCCCACCTGCTGCAACCAAGCTGGTTGACGAGGATTTTGTAGGGGATCAGAAAACCATTGTTAGGCTCCACCTCCCCCACGGGGGTTGGCCTCAGAAATGGTCCCTTCTCCAGAACGACCCTCTATGGATCGCTTTGAGACTTTCAGGGCGAATTTTGCACTCAAAAGACGTATGTTGAGTAGGCCAGTTTGATGAATATTTCATTAGTCCCACAGAACGAAATCTAGCACGTCTGTACTGACGAACGCAAAACATGACGTGAATTTTTGTGATTTCACTTGAACAAAGTTTTACCCACTTCACAAATTTAGAATGGTGTTATATTTTATGTTATATTATAAATTTTAATTACTTTCCAAAACTTTGAGTTTACCTGGGTCCCAAATCCAAACCAAACGCATTTACATAATATTCTCTGATTCTACGTGTCATATGCGGCTTTAGCTACCCTTCAGGCACCCTTTAAGAGTAACTTAAGCCTTAGAACCAACTCTTTCAGCACAACAATTTCCAAAAATGTGTTTGGTTTGAATCTGGGATCCATGTAAACTCAATGTTTTGGAACAGAAATAAAGGTTCAAAATTAACTGCAACGGTGCTCTGACCTCACTACTCCATTTTTTTAATACAGGGCACTAGGATTGAGTGCAAAGAGAATGACACTATGTAAGAGCAGGATTTAAATGAGTGAAACAGACAAAGCTGGAAATTCTCTGAATGGTTTGTAAAATGTGACAAGCACCACCAAATTTAGAATGGTGTTATAGCTTTTTAAAAATCATTGACCGTTGCTGCATGAGCGAACATATCTAAAGACATTTGCCCTAGGAACGAGGTGAACAAAGCCTTTTTCATAAGTCCACAGGGCTTTATTGTACGGCTGTTGTGTATGTATACATGTATGAAACTGGACAAGCCATCTTCAGCTTTAAACACTGGTTTGAAAACTGGCTGTTTCAAATTTGATCACACCAATACAGTGTTCTTAAAGGAAAGTTTAAACAAGCCACTTTGCTACAAACCGGCCCTTTGAACGGTATAGAGGGAGATACCTTCGCACACTGACACCAACTTGAAAGCCCTCATTGATTTTACCACTGTGAACGAGTAAAGAGCTCATACAGTTCAGTGCATGATATTTTGATTAAAAAGCTCGACATGAATAGTATGTGAAACAGCTCTAGGCTCATTAGTAGCTACCTTTGCATTTTGAAAAATAGTCATTTTTGGGTCATCAATTGAAACCTGATAATTTTGTCACATTTATGTTTCTAGCATCTGAGCACCCTGATTGAAAGGACGCTTTACCCCATAGCTGAAACGGCTAAAACTCAAAGCCTCAGTTTGAGACAAACCATTCTTCTGACTACCCAGGGAATTTTTCAATGGCTGATGCGGCTCCGTCCCCATCACCACCTCCTCCACCGGCACCGGAACTAGAGAACAAATTGGTAGGCAATATCATGTTTATGAAAATATCCACTATGTGAGATCCTCATGTAGGTTAAAATTCAGTTGAACGGTCCAAGGGGAGGGTGAGCGCGCGCCTGTTAAGTAAAGAGGGAAGTATGGAGTGGATGATGAAACAACATGACCTGCTGAGGAGCAAGTGACAGTGAACAAATTTTTGTCACTTTCTGCCACAAGTGGCAAAAAATGCTGGAAGTTGGCCAAAAGTGGCCGCCGTTGGTTAGAGCTAGCTCTCAAAGAACAGCCTACATTCTCAGCTTTCCTGATAAACATCCTACGTAAATAAAACGGCTTATCCTCTATCCCTCGAATATTTTTTTCTTTTCAGCCAGATAGGATGACTGAGATGACAAAGAACGAGGTTGAGGTCGGGACGGAGGCGTTACGCCTTATCAGCTTACTCATGAGCCGGACCGATGAACCTAACAGGAGGATTCTGGGACTGGAAGCCTCACGTAACGCCAGGGTTGCCGCCACAGCATCACGAAGTCTTGCAAACTCATTGCAAACAAAAGACGCAATCCAAAACGCCGAAATCGCAGAGACATTGGCCGAAACAGCCGAACGTTTTGTCCACTTTTTGTAGAGACATTTTGTAGTAACGTTTCTTCCCGTCCCATTCAAGTAAAACATCAAATGTGCAACTCAATGCTGCGGCTTACCCTTTTCGGACCAATAGTTGGGAAGGAGGTTGCGGGACTTTATATCATGAAGTTCCGTAAAGTAAGTAAAGGAGAATCTCGTTTTTTGGGAAGCAGGCTGCTTCACTAAATCTTGAAGCTTCGAGAATGAGTTGATGTTTGAAATCCCAACCTCAAAAATCGTCAAATCTGCTCCAATTTTGGGTGCTTCTCTGTTTTCTAATGCTTATAGAACCCGAATTTTGTAACAATTGTAGTTATTTACTTTTGTTATGTTTATATGTTATAAATGCTTCAGGCTTCTCGCCACTCGATGACTGGGGCAAAAATTTCTCCTTCACGACTGCTGGTTTTTTGTCTTGCGACTTGACACAATCAAGTTAGACCATGTAAGTTAAGAGATATGCCGAAAAAGATAGAAAACCCTATTTTATGAATCGTCAGATCATCCATCAAGGAAATGATTGGGAGTTCCTAGTTCATAGTTGTATTGGCAGACCGGACGAGAGCTTCATGAACTTTGGACTCCATTTTTTGCTGAAGTAAAATATCCACCTGATTCTCTTTGAGAGGTGTTCGATCCATACCCAAGAGCGTGGACTGGTAAGCTGTGCTTCTTTTTTGTTCTTCCAATTATGCTGAATCATACGACGCCACAACTTTTTTAATTGGCTTCTTTTGGCAAAGTCGGTTTAAGATTTTTTTTTGGTTTGACTTTTCACGGGCTTTTCTAACCGCTACAGGGAATGTAATCCCCAGTACTATTAAAATGAAAGGTTATAATTTGTCTATTTATTACCTTTCAATTTTTATATGATATTTGGTCTACCAACGAATTTGAGTTGGCAGACCGAGCTAGTCCTTGAATGTAGGGTTGATCTGGTATGCTATCTAAAAATTTGTCCAAGTCTGACTTGAAAGATGCTCCCGGATCAACAAGGCCTACGTATTCCCTACGAATATCAGAGGGAAGCAAATTAAACAATGAAGGAGCCCGAGAAAGAAGAGATGTGGACTTCATTGTTCGAACTAGCCTGGATTCTCGAAGACTTGAAGGTGCTCTCAAAACGCACATTAAGCCTCTACGGTCACTAGAATTGACCCTAAACCCTGGGTTGGGACAAAGCTCATGGATACTTTTGAAAACGTACAATATCAGATACCTTTCGTACCTTCTCTGAGTACTGTACAATCCCAACCGTTCTAACCTTTCCCAATACGAGAGCTCTCTCATTCCTGTGATGTTCCTAGTGAAACATCTTTGGACTTGCTCGACCTTTTGCAAACCTGCTGAACTCATTGGAGCCCAAATGGGTGAGGCGTATTCAAGATGTGGCTGGACAATCGACTTGTACAGAGTTAGCATCGTGATGCTATCTCTGGACTTAAACGTGCGATATATCCAACCACACATTTGAAAAGCCTTACCCACCTTCAGCTGGATATGCTCATCGAACTTTCCATTATTTTGGAGGACTACACCTAGATCTTTCATAGATGAGACCTGCTCAATATCTTTACCTCCATTATCTACGAGTGGAGTATTTAAAGGAGTTGACCCAAATGTCATTGAGCGGAATTTCATTCCGTTCAGGGCCATATTACTCTCAGTTACCCAAGAGTAGATTCGATTTAAGTCCTTTGCAAGGCTACTGGAATCTTGGCCATTCCTACCAGAAACTAACTTTGTATCGTCAGCATAAGAAGAGAGACTGGCAGTGATACTAAGCTTTTGAAGCGGGGCAACGAATATTATAAACAAGAGGGGCCCTAAGATCGAACCCTGGGGAACACCTGACTTGACATCATGTATGTCACTAAGGGATCCCTCAACCTTAACCAATTGCTTCCTACCAGAAATGAAACTTTTTAACCAATTGAGAACCCTGCCTTGGATCCCAATTTCATGGAGCCTGTTAACTAAAAGCCCATGATCTACCTTGTCAAAGGCCTTGGCAAAGTCGAGATAAACTACATCAACTGATTCATGACTCTCTAGTCCCTCAATAACCCGCTCAATATGTTCAATCAGTTGGGTAACCGTGCTAAAATGTGCTCGGAACCCATGCTGGCTAGGAGGAAGGACTTCATGAATATCAAGAAATTCAACAAGTTTGAACTTCATGATCTTCTCAAACACCTTCGCAATATTCGAAGTGAGAGAAATCGGCCTGTAATTACTGGGGAGCGACTTATCTCCCCCTTTAAAAATTGGAACAACATGAGCTAACTTTAGTGAAGATGGAAACTTGCCCTGATCCAAGATGCAACGCATCAAGTACGAGAAAACAGGAGCGAGAACCAGTGAGCATCTCATCAGAAACTGAGATGTCACGCAATCAGGACAAGGAGAGCTCGAAAGCCTCAAGTCCCTGATGGCCTCTAAAGCATCTTGATCTGTGGCTACAAGATCATCTAAACGCTTAGCTTGACTAATCTCAACAGACTCATCTTCAGAGCAATGAGCTGTTGCTTCCGAACTCAGTGAGATTGAAAACACACTGGAGAACTGATCTCCAAGCATGTTAGCCATAGTCTCTACATTGCTAATGGCCTCCCCATCAACCTCAAAAGGCCCAAAAGAGTGTTTCATTTTTCTCTTAGAGTTCGCATAAGAGAAAAATGCCTTCGGATTCGACCTGACCTCCTGAACCACCTTACTTTCAGTTTGTAACTGGTCATATTCGATGGAGGCCTTAATCTTACCTGGGCTTGTTGCAACGAACAAAGGCGTTGGAGTTAAGAAATATGACCCGTTGAAAGCTTCCCCCAATCCAATGTTTAGGGTTTGGTTAGGGTGTGGCTTGGCAACAAAAAGCCTGTTTCTTGGATAATAGGGATGGTAACGAGGAACATGATTATGCCACTTATTCTCATTGCTAGTGTCACACACTGCTTACACTACATATGTAGAGATGGTCACCAAAGACAAACCCCGGAGTGTTAATAAGCAAAAACTGATTAGGGGAGCAGAACCATTGACAGAAATAAGTTATGGGGATCTCCGGCATTCATTCACCTGCAACCAGGAGTTGTTTCACTAATGGAATTCCTACTTCAAATGTAAATGTTTTTGTCGCTTTTTATTACAATTCCATGAAAATGCCATTGTCCCAGGAGTATTTTGATTCAAAACTCACCTCAATTAAAATCTCTTGTCTTGAACTGCTGGGATTCCAATCCCGGTAGCGGTAAGGAAGTCCGCAAAAAAAATAAAAAAAAAATATCTAAATGCAGCAGAAGTTATAACTGTTCAAACACCGATGGTCAAGCGATTTGGCCCAATATGGACATGGCCCTAGAACGGGTCATATTGATCCTGTGAGGCTGAAAATTTAGGCGGTGACTTGCTTTAACTTAGGCATAGAACATACGAAGTTTCATGAGATTCTTAGACCTAAGTGCTGTGAGGGTGTGTCCACTGGACGTGGAATGCCCCAGATTTGGATCATCAAAACTTTTCGGATCGACTTCAGGTTTCGAAAATTCAGTTCGGATCAGATTGAGTGACTCTTCCGGATCCAATGTACAGCTCTACTTCGTACTCCCAACCGTTTTTTCTGTTTCAACCAGACCACGCCAAAAGATATCTCTCAATCACTTCTGAAAATAATCGTAAGTGATCATTTAGAATGAAAAAAGCATTTCCATGTTTTGGACACTGGTTAATATCGGAATGTAGGTCGTTTGTGAACTTAGCGCGAAGAATCTATAAATTGTTAAATACCCTCATAACAATCGTCAACCACATCAAGGGACAAAAAAGGCACAATGGGTGGATAAATGTTTATCCGACTTCCTTTGATCACCAAGCACAACACATTGTGAGCACAACAACACATTGTGAGCACAACAACACATTGTGAGCACAACATCACATTGTGAGCACAACGGAAGTGACAGAAAGTAGAGGCGTCCCTGAGGACATAGACTACATGAGAACAAGATAAGTAATAACCAATTAACTGGTTGAATGAATTGCAGCGGCATCATGACCATGATCATCAATCTGTTCAAGGATTTTATTCATCACAATCTCTTTACACCTGGGCTGTTGTCCTCAATTGCAAATATTTTAATCCTCAACACAAGATGGTGGCGTCAATAACCTCCTCCTTGCCCTCAGGTTGACTGGCAACTTTGCCCAACACTTTTCCGATGACTTCATTCAATGAAACTTGTGCACCCGAATCGAGAACCTCCAAACACTTGGCCTTTCCTGCATTGCTCTTCCTCATTTTCATGACTGACACTAATGCGCTCTCACTCGACGATCGAACTGCCGAGTTCTTTTCTTTGGTTCCGTTCACTAAAGTGGGGAGCAAAGGCTTCAAGATATCCTTGGGCAAAATCTCAGGATGAGCCTTGGCCAGAAAATCGGCGACATTGGGCACGAGTTGTTTCACATCATTGCTGGCATGGTTCATGGCTCGACAGAAGGGCGAGATCAGGTCGGTAGGAATCGGCTGTCCAGACTTGAGACAAAAGTGAAACAAATACCCAATGGCACGGACGGCATTCTCGGCGATGGGAATCCGATCAGCGGACAAGTAACTCAGGATCACCTTTATCATTTTGGGAGCATTGGCCTCGGTATAAACCCGATCCGGCGCTACTTTCAGGGTAACATACAGAAGAATAGACCGACCATGGCGAAGGGTCCAATCCAGGGAGGAATCGTCCTTTAGAAGATTGTCCTCCACCACACTTTGAAGCTCATCGTTGGGCAACCAACGACAGAAGGCTCCCAGACAACCGGACGCACAAGTGCGTGTGACATCCTCGGGTTGAGCCAACATAGAGTTGAGGAGTTGCAGGATACCTTTGCGAATGGGAGGGCTCATCCTCTCGCCCGCGGGTTCAATGCAACCTCGAAGAGCCTGAATGTAAGTATCCCGTAAGGAGGCATCATCTGCGTTCTTGACTCCGTTTTGAAGTTCGTTGAAGATGGGATCGGGTCGCATATGAATGGTGATCAGGAAGCTCAGGGCAATGCCTGCTTTGAGTCTCACGGACCGGTTGGCATCATTCAAGGCTTTCATAAATGTGGTCTGAAGTTGTGGGAAAAAGGGCTTCAAGAGATCTTTGGCCTTATCCAGTAAGGAAGCCAGGGTATCCAAAACGGCCACTTTCACCGCAGCACTGAATCGATCGCCTAAGATACGGATCAAAGGACCTGTAATGTGAACCACAGAAGGCTTCAAGGCCTCGGGACTGGTCACTACAATCACTTCACCCAATCCCATAGAAGCTTGCTCTTTAAGCTCCGGAGAGCCGTTGAGGATGGATTCCCTAAAAATCGGTAGGACGGGTTGGATTCCCTTGGGGAGACAGAATCCAGCCAAAGTGGGCTTGTTTTTGTTATCCATGAGAGCAAATCGAACCGCTTGTCGAACGTCAGCCACATGCTTCGTCTGCTCATTGACATCCAAAGTCTTGACCACGGCCGAGAGGGCCAGCCAAGCTTGATTGAGAACCACTGAATCGTCTTCTGTGAACAAAAGGATCAAGGCTCGAATCAGCTGAGGCACGTATTGTGAATAGTCCACCTTGGTTTCACTGCAGAAGGCGTGCATAAGAGTGGCCGCACTGCGCTTGAGAGACAGATCCGTGGACTTGCAGCCACCTAGAAGCTCCTCCATAATTATGCTTACCCCCAAATCGGAATCTTCGTCGGAAATAGACAGAATCACGATTTGGGCGTAATCTTGCTCCCTCTGTTCATGGAGAGTCCCATAATTCTGCGCCATTGAACGAAGTAAGGCGGGCAGAATCCGGGAAAGGTGACGATGAAGAGCTTCTCCGGCCACAGGGGCTAAGTTTGCCAATGCCTTGGTGTTAACTGGCACAGCAATGAGTTGGGGCACAAGATAGGGGAGAACCGCCCGAGATTTGATGGCCATCACTTGTCTCAAGCCGTCTAAAGTGTTGTCATGGAGTTCAGGGTCGTCAAATTGCTCAAGCATCGGAGGCAGAATATCATCCAAGGCTCGATTTCCGACAGTGTTGTGGAGGCTGTCGAACGTTTTGGCAGCAGCCTCACGAACTTCCGGGAGGTCGTCACAGAGTGCCTTTCGCACGGTCGGGACAAGACTATCTACAAACGTTAGCACCATCTCTCTGGAGGTGGATACCATGATCTCTGAAAGTCCGACACAAACACCTTGTCGTTTGCCAGGTTCTTCAGAATCCAAGTTCCTCTCAAGTATGGGTATAATCTCGGGTAGAACTCTCTCGCCCAGCTTCTTGACCAGATCACCCAAGGTTCGGGCAGCAATCTGTCTCTTATCATATGAGTTGCTGGCCAACGAGTCCAAGAGTAAGTTGAACAATGTGGGCAGGATCTCTCGCAGTGTTTTGGGCGTGGTGCTTACAATGACCTTCCAGACATGAAGGGAGGCTTGCCGAACCATGAGAGCCACATCCGAACGCCCCATGTACAAGCCCGCCAGAACACGATTCCTTCTTTCTGGGCCCAGAATTTCGTTGATGATTTTCTGGGATTGCTCGGTTCCGAAATTGTCATCGTCTCCGGCCGTTTCGGTGCTCATCTTACCAGACACTCCAGAAATCTTGTACAAAAGGTCGCCTAAAAATATTGCATTGAAACATAAAAAAAATTCAAAGTCAATTCATGAAAGTTGGCTAGTAGGTAATTGCACGCACCTAGAAGTTGAACGGAGGAATACCGAATTCTCCAGTTATCATCGTGAAGACCCTCTTCAAGTTGAGGCAAGAGCAGCGTCACGGCCGAATCAGCATACAAGTTGACGATGCGCTGTCCAGCCTTATAAGCCGTTTCGCGCACGAACTCGTTTTCATCGGCAAGGGCCTTCAAAATCGGACTGATGATCTGTTTTGTGGAGATAGGAGAAAAATTATATGAGCACAAGCAATTCAAGTCAAATCAAAAAGTGACTTACCTCTCCGATATACTGCGTAAAGGCTTCGGGAAAAACAGTGGGCATGTAGATGAACATCATAATATATCCATCCTTTACGTGAGGAGCGATATCGATTCGAGCCGCAGTGGCAATGATGTCAGGCATCAAATCCTCCATCTTCTCTTTTCCTAGCCCACCCACCACTTCTGATAGACCCTGAGCAGCTCCAGAACGATCCACACTTGAGGTCTCACTCGTCAATGTGGACATGAGCCACGGTAGCAGTTCATCGAAGCTACTTTCGCCCATACCTTTGACCATGGCGCCCAAAGCCCGGGCAGAGACTGCACGCACTTCAGGCACAGGATCGAGCAATGAGTTCTTAAGACCAGGAATGATGCCTGGGAGGTAAGGACTCAGATCCTTTTGATCTGTTAGCGAGTACATGTTTCCGATGATTTGAGCAGCCATCTTTCTTGTCTCAGTGGATCGATCTTGAAAGGCTCTTTGCACCACGGGCATGATTAAAGCCAAGGACGGGGCATCAATGAAGTGCACGAATTTCGTATTCAGCAATGTCTGCAAGCAAGGTCCAGTCTTCTTGGCTGGATCCTGTAGGGCCCTCAGCAGGATGGGCACAATAGCTTGAATCTCAGGATTTCGGATTACCGATCCGATTTGCTTCAGAGCTTGGACGCCGGATTTCGTGACTAAATTGTGCGAGTCACTCAGCACTTCAATCAATCTGGGGACAATCTGAGGCAGGCACGAGGACAACTGCTTAGGAGCACAATACGCCATGGCACCCAGTAATTCGACTGAACCGGCTTTGGTCCGCCATTTGTCCTCTTGCAAAGCGTCCAATAAGGAGGGTAGTACGAGCTTGACACCATGAGGCGACAAATTTCTCATCACGGCTTTGGCCGTGTCATCGGCAGCGCGTCGAACATGGTCCACGGAGTCGCCAAAGCAAACCAGGAGATGCTTCAGGATGTGGACGATATAAGGCTCGAAGAAGCGTCCAAGCATGGTGCACAACATCTCGATGGCAAACAAGGCTCCCTCGCGGTGAGAGGAGCTTTTCTTGTTTTGTATGGCCTCGGTGAGTTTATTCATTATCTCAAGTTGTTTTAAAGATAGAATGCCTAAGCCTTTGACGAGACCGGCAATTCCGTAGGCGGCACCTTTTCGCTCGCCATAAGACACGTCTTCTCGGAGGAGAGTGTTTATCAGATTGGTGATGCACTCAGGAGCTTTTTCCTTGATGGCGGGGACCAACGGAGGTAAGCATTCGGCCACAGACATTTGAACTTGCTGCGAGGGTGTTTTCAGGGCCAAAATCAAATGGCTGACGATGGGCTTAACTTTGGGGTCGGTGGGTTCCAAATGTTTTGCCAAAAGACCCATGAGAATGACCACAGCTTGTCTCACGTCATCATATTGCTCGGAAGAGGGGGCCTTTTTCAAAAAGTCTTCGAACACAGGCAAAAGATGATCCACGGAGTCCTTGCCGTGGAGCTCAATGGTCTTCTTGGCCGCACTCAACATGTCGGAACGAACTTTCTCGTTTCTATCACCCAGAGCATCCGGAATTAAGAAGTTGATCAGATTTTTCACAATGCTCACGTCAAAAAATGGTGCAATTCGGGTCAGGGCAATGGCAATACCACTGCGGGGTTCCCAATGGTCCACAGGCTTTTGCACAATCCTCCCAAACTCGTCCACAATCGGAGGTGACATCTCGAGCTTGTCTTGGTAGGTATCAAGCAACATAGTTACAATAACCGCAGCGTCGCTCTCACCCTTCTCCATGAGTTTGGCCAAAGCTTCGGACGCAGAAGAGCGAACACAACTCACCGGGTGGGTAATGTTCTCGATTACTTGAGCCGAAAGATCCGAGTGAATCGTGAAATTCGCCACCTCCCACAACTCATCGGCCAATTGAACATTTTCGGTTACTGGATCAAATCGAGCGATCCATACGCGTTTCAAAATGTCTGAGTACAACCTGTCGTGGTTGGAAGGAAATGCAGTTACAATGGCTCGTAATCCTCGCAGACCGGAATCTCGGGCCGCTTCTTGTTCCATTTGAAGAGCTCCTAACAAGATTTGAATCTCCTCACTTGTGGGTTGGGCGCAACCTGGTTTGCCGGAAGCACATTGAGCCACTTCGATCAGACATTGTACCGCCACTTGCTGGGTTCGGCCGTCAGCCCCCGAAGCGATGATTTCCAACAATAGTTTCAACATTCCGCATCGAGGCAAATATTTCGGATGAAGATCGTCTGGTTCACAAGGGGAAGCTTCATCACCAACGCCTCGAAGTTCAGCGTGTTCAGACATGATAGCACATCCTTTGGCAACAAACTCCTCATCGGCCATATTCTTCTTGATGGCATATTCCATGAGGGGAAAAGCGAACGCAAAGGCCGGACACGTGAAAGGGCACGCATTGTCTTCTTCCACAGCCAGAGAAAGGACCGTGGACTCGCCAATTTGGGCCGTAACGGCTCGGGCCGACACGGCCACGTTCTCGGAGGCCAAACTATTGGGCAGAGGACAACTCGGATTCTTGATCTGAATGGTCAAGGCCACTATCACTTGGGCTAGGGTCTCATCTTCAGATTCGAACACGCCTCGGCGCAAGGCCAGAAGAACTTCACAAGCATCAGCTGCGATAATAGGCGATTTGAACGCAACAAAAAGCGAAGCCAGAAGAGGCGAAATGAACCCTGCAAAAGCCTTGGGATTGCTGGAAACGCATGTCTTCATGATGCACATGATGTAATCCACCGATTCCTTGAGGACATGCACTTCTTTCCGAATCTCGGCCTCTTTGTCCAAGTGGGTCTTCAAAGTGTCCTTTTGCTTCGAGGTCAATTTGGGGGCCACGTAGGTTCCTTCACGTTTGCGCTTCTCTTCAATTTCTTTGCGCAATGCTATTTCCTCGAGTTGCTCCTTGTATGAATAGGCCTTGTTTTCCCGTTTCACGTTCTTTGTGTCGTTATCAGCCAAGATGCTTTCCATAATTCTCTGATCAAAGAGTTCACCTTCCGGGGTCTTGAAGATCTCCAAATGTTCAACAGAAATGGACAAATCCGGGTTCTTAACTTTGAGTCCGAACGTTTTCACCAAGTCGGGAACAATTTGGTCGGGACAAGCCTTGATGAGCGAGGTGAACATGTTCTGGACCGATTCCACGTTCTTCCCGTCTAAGTAGTGAACCGAGAACAAGTCCAAGAGCGCTTGGAAATCCTTGACACATTGGGCTGGGGTCAAATGCAATTTTGGCACAAGATGAACCCATAAACCCGGGAACAATTCAAACACACCCGGATGATGAGCGGGTAGCAATAGACTTTGGGCCACGTCGAGCGCCTTATTCGGCTCGGCTTTCAGGTCACAACCACCAACGATGGACGTCAAGCACTCAATGATTGACTTAGGTTTGAAGCTGGATGTACCTTCTGCGCCGTCTTTGGCGCTGGAGCTATTGACCGGCACGATTTCCAGCCAACTTGTGATTTGATTTAGAAGTCCCGAGGCCAATTTATCTCCACCCAAACCGGCAAAGAGCTTCCGGCATTTGCTCTGAGCGTGACGTCTAGCCACTCCGGAGTTAGTCATCATGGCCAAGGCTAGGGCTCGGATCCACGGGATCTCCTTGCCCTCCATCTCCATGACCTTCTCGGAGAGGACAATCTGAGCTACATCGGCTAAGTTGTGCAACACATCTGCATTGGCGGAAAGGAGGAAGCGGTCATTGGTGAACAAGAGCTTATCATGATCGAGCAGCAACTTCCAGAACTCTTCAGTTTCAGGCGACTCACTGGCCCCACTCAAAATCTTGATCAAACAATTGGCAGCTTGGATGCCTTCGGCCAAGAGGTTGGTCTGTGCGGGTTGTTTTGCAGCCCCTTTGATCACTTTCATGAGGATTGGTTTGAGAGCGCTCACATTGGAGGCGCTCGAATTCTGTTGTTGGAGCCCTTGACTTAGGGTGTGCAAGTAAGAACATCGAACGCCTGTGGTCGATGATTTGAGCTCCAGACCTTTGGGAAACCAGTTGAAGAACGGCATCGGCACCTCGACCGGATATCTTGTCAACCATAAGGCAAGATTTTCCAAAGTAACGATCAATGTGCCATCATGAACCTCAGTTTCTAGAACCTGGAATGGTAAAGTAGGAATTAAATATTTTGCAGTCATCAATTGCGTTTCAAGGAAGAGATATTGGTCATTCTAACCTTAGTCAAAGATTCCACGGCAATTAGATAAGGGCGTTGAATATTTCCAGTGGACACGCCATTCTTCGATAAACCTCCAGCTGTTTCCAACAAACTGACTTTTTGCGAGTTCACGGTCAGTTTCCCTTCGGATCCACCCAGAACGGCAAATAAGGTTTGGAGCAATGTACTCAGAGCGTCCGCGTCCGTGATTCCTTGGGCGAGGCATTGGGTAGCAAAAGCGGCATCTTTCCGCGTGTCGTCATCTTTGGCGTGAAGATTGGTACCAAAGGGTTTTTGTAGCTGCAACAAGACAAGGCATCTATGTCATGAACATATGGTAGGAAAGTTTGTCGCACGGATCAATGCCTTACCTCCTTCACGTATTGGCTCAAATCAATATTGAGGCCTAAGAGAATGTAACCGACCGACTCGAGGACGATTTCGGGACTTCTCAACATAGCTTTTTGCATGGCGGGCAACAAGGTGCCTTGAAATTCTTCATGAGTCGTCAGTTTCAACAGCGGGGAGATATTCTGCAACACCAACGGCGGCTTTGTAGACTGAGACAACTCCGACACACACTCATGATCGTACGATCGGAAGCACTCACCTGCACTATTTTGGGATGAGCTTTGATTTTGACGCTCACCACCAATTTGACCAAGGCTTCAAGCAACCGAGGCTTAAGACGGACCACTGCGCCCGATTGACGTGCGTGGAGCCAACCGAGGGCATGCGAGCCCAAAACTAAAAGGCCGAGCGAGAGCTCAGCGGACGTCAACGCGGATTCCAGGTCCTTTTCGAGCAATGGAACGCCTTGCCAAGTTGACTCGAGGGTGTGCCGGGCAGATTGAGCCAACCGCTGACAACCCGAGCCTAAAATAATGACAAATAACCCGCTCTCGAGCGCTAAGAGTTGACGACCGCCGTCAGTGGCCAAATATCCGGATCTGAAGAAAGAATAAGTTCGTGAACAGCGGGTGGAATTTCAAATCGACCGACTAGCACACGCACGGGGATCCCCGGTGAATGGTTTCTAGCCATTTCAGGGCAAAGAGCGCAGTTTTGGCGCCACCAGTTGAGGGCGTAAGGGTGGCCCACGGTCCGGTGAGTTCGCTCAAGGTGGTCAACATGGCCGGACCCGCCACTTCCGGGTGCGAGCGCATCAGCACACGGGCCAGGTTCAGTGACCAATGCCGTGAAACTGAATCAGAGTAACGCGTTATCACCGTTGGTAGGATCCTGAAAAATGACTCTTCTAGTTAAACGATTCTAGTTGATCGATATGATTATCGATATCATCATCGACAGGCACTTGAAAGATGTGGGCAAAGTACCAGTTCCAAAGTTAAAGTATATATATATATATACATGAATGCTCAAGCTAATTTTCATTTCGAAGCATTGGATTGTCAACTTGCTTTGATAAGCTTGTTTCGACTGGACTGAGGGCTGAGACTCTGGGCAGGCCAGCCAATAATCTCCAATCCAACCTTGATTACTCACCGGCTCAGGGCCTTAACGGCGTTTTCGGGCACGCTGGCCACCACATCAGGGCGTTGCCAAGCCGCCAAGACCGATTCAAAGGCCGCTTGACGCTCACGTCGAGACTGGCCTTGGCCCAGATGTTGGACCAGCTTCTTTAAACGAGCCATGGCGTCCACGGGCTCAAGCGGCGTTTCAGGTTGACCCGGCGGCCCTGCCGTGGAATCCGCATGGGGCGAGGTGGGCGGATGTTCAGTTACCATGTTGCACCACGGCTGGCGATGATCAGGCCCGGATCAGGGCGACAAGCCCAAACCACGTGGGTGCTTTCGGTGCTTTCCCACGGCAATCCGTCTGAGTCGGTGGGCCAAATAGATGGATGGATCTCGATGATCTCTCAATCAGGTCTGGGCTGACGACGGTTCGAGATCAAAGCCGGAATGTTCGATCCCAAGGGCATGAACCACAATCCAAGGGGAGAGACCAACCTGGCAGGACTTGAGATGAATCAGGCGGGCTACGTAAGAAAACCACGGTCGGTCAATCTTGTTTGTAGAGTTGGATTCTAACCTATTTTTTACAGACAACCAATTCTGTTTTAAGAGGTTGCGCGAGTGATTTCTGTTATCGTTCCGAAGTATCCTTGTCTCGTTGGGATTAGGGTCCTGTATTCTAAAAACAGGGGACTAGTTGGGACCAAATACAACAAGTCCCCCAAGACGATGTCAGTTCATAGAAACATATGATTGGAAAGAAATGATCAAGATCAATTGTGGAAGAAGTAAATACTTTGGTCAATTGTATTACCAAAGAAAGTGAAAAATACACAAAGGCTGAATAACATACGTTGAAATCTTGTCAAAAAGCGTTAACAATATACATCAGAAGGATAGGGTGTGACGCAAAACCACCAGAAGCATCCAAAGTAACAAAGAAAATATTGAACCAAAGGAAACTTTGGATGAAAGAACATTTAGAGAGTTTTAAGTGACGTGTGATCACGCTTGGGTTTCTTGGTGGGGGAAAAATGATCTGTTTTGGGGCTGATGGACTCTTTTTTGATCCAATCAGGCAAAGCAAGATGGATTGAGATTGATGTATGATAGGTTAATTAGATAAAGGCTGCGCTACAAATTTTAAATCTATTTCCGTTTTTTCCAACCAGAGATTTATAATTTCCAGGAACAAAATATTACTAATGGAGCAAATTTCCCTAAGTATCTCAACTTTGAGAGCACCGCTCCAAATATGGAATATCCATCTAATGAGTATGAAAGGATAAGAGTTTTCTAATGATATATGAGCGTTTTGAGCTCCTTCATCACAAACAACTTGGGACAATAATTATTACTTCACGCTCAGGAATGATCTCACTTTCGCCAGTTTAAGCTCTTAAGGCAGCAACTTATGCTGTAATTTAAATGCTGCAAAGAAGCTTGGACTCAGCAAGTCTGAGCTCGAACCAGGATTTGCTAATTGGAAACCTGATACTCTACCAATACGGTGCCGCAGCTAGTAATTGTGGTCACATAGCATCCCCTCCCCATTATACAATTATGATTTTCCTCAGTGGAGGGATCGGATTCAATGGAAGTATAGTCAAATTATAGTAACTCAATTCACTCGCGCAACCTCTTAAACGGAATCGGTTGTCTGTAAAAATAGGTTAGAAGAGTTGGATCGAGTCAGCCGTTCGTTCGTTCGTTCGTTCCGTTGTCAAGCACACAAATCAAGCACGCACGCGGGGATTAGGCCATGATTAGGCTGGCCGAGAGAAGGGTTGCCAGAATTGGGCTGGAGACACTTACAACAAAAATGCCACCCAATGGACCATAATAAGTACCACAGGTGAGCCAAAGCCTTTCTATTAAACGACATATATGGGATACTCTTTGGGGTCATTTAACACACTCAAATCAAATTCGTCATTGCTTTTTGACAGACGGACACGTGTTGTAATTGCAATTAATAGGGCCGACCAAAACTTGCATGTAAAAATAGTTTTTTTGAACAGGAAATTTGCATTGAAAATCACCTGAATTTGCACAAACAATTGAAAATAACATGCCAAGACATAGGCTCTGACCAGTTCTGTTGGGCTGCAAGGGCTATTTTTGCCTTGAATATCAAGCAATAGACAATGAAAAGGAAAGTTCTGCTATTCAAACTTCCAGAAACAGAATTTGAACCCACTATACTTGGGGAGAAGATTCTTGCATTATTGTTTCTTCAACTGATTGGCTTGGCCAGTATCTTGCATACTAAAAATGAATATGAGTTCAGCAGCAGCACATTGATAATGTCAGAGTGCAGCCATTACACATCAACCATTTCATTTAGAGTAAGTTTCATTACATGTTAGATATAACATAACATTGTTTTCAGGCAATTATTTCCAATTCAGTGGTCATAGCCTGCCCATTTACTCACACTCCATAAAAACACAACAGAGCTACATTCCAACCTTTAGAATACTGTACCTCCAAAAATTTTAATGAGGAAAGAGATACATTGCAATTCGAAATGGATAGATGAAATATATACTATATGCAAGCTCTTTGTGATATATCTGCAACCTTATTTGACTTTTTGGACTTAACTTGATGAATGATTAAATGCCAAATTCTATTTGCATTTTCAATGGCTCCTCAAAAACCTCGACTTCTATTCTAGATAAATAAATTAATCTCGTAAAGCATATTTGTTATTGACATGAAATCTTCTTTAATTCATAAATGAATGGTGACATCGACGTAAAAGGCTGCCATTTTGGTCTGAAGGGGCACCCAAAGTTACCATTTGGCAACTATTCTTGTAGTCGGGGATTGAGATTGAGTTGCAAATTCAGCTGATTCACCAAATTAAGCCGCATGTGGATTTATAGGGATAGGGATAGGTCAGTGAAAGACCTAACCGATGGACAGGCAAAATTAGTAATTGGATTTGCTATCAATGAAAAGCTTTATTTGATGCTAATTATCATTAGACTTTAAGCACGTTTGTTATGAATGGCTGCGATACATCACAAAGGCACGCAACCCATGGGAGTCAAAATCTAAATTGACCTACCCAGGGTACGACGTTGTTTCATAGATGAATGAAGTAATATAGAAGAGCAAAAATCGTGTTTGGCTGTGTTATTTTGTGCAACTGATTCGGTTACTAGTATAGTGGACAGTGTAACTCCAGTCGATTGTAAAACCAGATACCATACCCTATCAGCCATTCAGCTGTCACCCATGCGCTCTGAAAACGAGTCCACCTGGATAGCTGTCATCCCACTCTCTAGGCTTTGCTTCCTCTATGGTTGATTTTCATGGGAAGCCTAGGTCGCCTAGGTGGTAAGTGGTAAGTTACGCATGTAAAAAATCAATTTGGAATGAATAATAGTCGAAGGAAATTTACATGCATTTATTCGCGTGGTTGAACGTTTGGTTGTCTTGGCATATCCCACATGTTAGAAAATATTAATGCTGAAATCTTGAATTATATTGTTCTAAAAAAATTCAATTTGACTGGAACAAAGCTTAAAGATATTTTCAAGGGATCAAAAAATAGTTTGTGATTTTGATCAAAATAGTTTTCTAAGTTATGAAAATCAGCTAAAAAAAGTACCCAAAAACAATAAAATAGGTTGGAAAAAGGTGCAATATAAATTGTAATTGGTTTTGTTATTCAAGTATTATGTTGGTTTTTGAGGTAAAAATGGTTTCATTATTATTTTTGACGATCTTCTTGCTCTTTATACATCAACGAAAAACTTAGTTTCAATGTAGGCGCATATTTATCTATGGGATAATCGTATTTTGAAGCATTCTAGTTTCATGGTCCAGGACAAAGTAGATAATGGCCTTTAAAATTCTTGAGTGAAAATCTAAGGCAATTTGATGCAAAAAAATACGTTATGATTCATAGAAAAAGTGCCTATCAATGTCAATCAACACATGCCATCTTTGGAAGAGATGATCAAAATGAAGGAATTTGTTGAAAATTGAAACATAACAAAAACGAGATGAACATAAATGCCAGCGCTTTTTAGTGACAAATTATTTGTAAAAAACATCACATTTAATGTAATGTAAAGGGTGGAAAGAAATTAACGGCAGCTTCTTGTGCCTTGTTAAAATCCTTCCCAGTCCTCAAATTTTCATCAAAAGGGCCCATTTTGATTCTGACATCTAGACTGTGCTTACTTGCATTTTGGAACATTGTTTAGGTGATAAACGGTGGGTGGGTTGTCTATTGCTTTTAGTCTAAAATAAGATCATTTGTAGTATGAACCACTGTATGTGTTAAACACTTCTTCTTTATGAAAGCGTGGGGTTCCATGTCAAATGAATCATTGAGCGGGGAAAAATATTGTCAGACAAAGTAGCCCTGAATTTCTTTCCATCCAGGATTTCTTCCAAATTATTCCCTAAATATGATGAAAACCCTTCAATTTCCCCAAATATTCTCGGTATTAGGTTGATTTAAGCTTGATATTCGTGAAAACTTGTTTCGGCCTCGAAATGATCAAAATAGCTTATAACTTAATTTAGCCTAAAAAATGATCTTTCCGACAACCAATAATCAAACTATGGCGTTCCTATCCAACTAATCAATCAATCACTGTCTTATTAATTTCAAAATTGGATTCCCAAGTCACTAAGACTAAAACCACCTAAAAAGTTGCATTTTAAATATTGCTAGGTCGACAAATGCTAAAAAAATAAAATCATGATATCCTTAAAATTTGATACCTGTCTGGCAATTTTTTTTCCAAGTTATTTAGACCACTTTAATGTCCCTGAGTTTTCCCGTACGAAAATACACCCACCAAGTGCTGAGAGAGTTCTCATTCTGGGCGAAGTCCAAACCTTAACTCCGATATAAAAGGGTTTGAAGAATAAGTTTCTGTTTTTTAAGTCCGCATGTCCTAGACGTTATGTAGTGGGGGCATATTTTCCTGAATGAGAAAATAGTAATTCAGACAGGGCACTCACTAAACGTTCTTTCAATAGCTAGGCTTCCTAGGCTACACGAAATATGGTTTACGTTTTGCACTCAGAGGGCACTTTGTGAGTTAACCTTTAGCAAATATTAGTGCCCTGTACTAGAATCTAAATTAGTACCTAAATACAGGGCCCTAGCAAATGTAGAGCCAATTGGGCCGATTCCTCTCTTTTTGAATTATATTGCGTTTTAGTTGTTTTTGGCTAATAATATCCAAATATTATTTTTTATTTGTGACTCAGGACGCATAATGCCCAGGAAAGAAATTAGGTTGATGGCCTGTCACGAGTAGTTTATTTAGCAATTTGCCTCGCCCCTTCCCAATCTAAGGACTACACAAAAAAGTGGCCGTATCAAATATTACTGTAGACTCTTCATTTGGACCCCTCGCCAATGTCAGCTGATGTCACTAGATGTAAACAGTTTCATGTCTTCTTCTCCTTGATTGTACAGGGCTCTTGTTAAGAGTCTCTAACCTGCAACCCTTTTTCAGGCGGCACTCATCAATTGTCAAAACAAGCCTCCGATCTGTCTTCGCACTTAAAGTATATTAACCCCACGCGAACCATGTCTCAAAGTACAATGCAGTCTCAACCAGTCCCTTCACAGGCGGTGGTTCTAACCCGACGAAGTCCAAGTAAGTAGGACCCATTCTCCCAGCCCAGAACCTACCCATGGCCAGATCATCAAGCAGGAAATATCAATCTAGCATCCTTTGTCGTTCTATGATCATTGAAAATTTTCGAAGTACATCTTTCCGGTATCCATAGAGCTATGCGGAATGTAAAACTGACTTACAAGTACAGTTTATATTTGGATATGTTTGACTTAATTGTTTTGACCTAAATAAAACAAAACTTAAAAAAAAACACATTCAAACAACCAAACTTAATAACAAGAAAAGTTCAAGTATTTGCCATCCTACTAAAACATAATAACTGTAATGAGACTCTTTCTTTTCGTGGTTTTAACATTCCTTTACAAAAAGTACAATTCTACTGACCTATACATTTCAGCTAATATAACAGTGTTCCCTATGACATTGGCAAACATGAAATTGATGAAAACAGAATTCAAGCTATTTCTGGATCGTATTCGCCATTCTTTACTTCAGTTTATGAGTTAGATCTTAAAAAGATGAAGTCAATAATTTTTTTATGTTTGTATTAAATCAGAGTACTGAGAAAACCTTAATAGTTTTCTACTTTCATTAGTAATACTGCAAAAGTCCCATCAGAGTGACAAATGAGGTCATTTCTGTTTTTGTTTGTTTGTTTGTTACAAAGTCAGATGGCAGCTCTCTCGATCGGCCTGCCATCTGATTTTGGGTGTCCCAATTGAGGGATATTCGCGCTTCGTTGTCACAGCGATGTTTATTACTACCTCACCCTAGGGAATGACCGCAGATTCACCCATTGAAGCTGTTTTAGCAGCCACTCATGCTGTAATTAAAATACCCCAAAGAAGCTTGGACTTGGCTAGCCTGTGATCGAAGTAGGATTCGCATGTTGGAGAGCGGATGCTCAACCAATTCCGTACCCCAGCAGGTCTTTTCTGTTACTGATATCTTGTCTAAAATGCATTACTTCTGCTACTGGAAAAATAAGACCATTGTGTATTCGGTCTCTTCTTGGCCGGAGCAAATTCCCGAGCAAAGATCAAATTTCAAGTCCTTGTTTGCTACAACAAATAAAGGCTGCTTATGGTGTTTTTTTTTAATATTTTTAGCTCCATTCTCTCTGAAGTATGTACAATTATGAAATGTTGCGTGGCAGCAATGCCTCTCCATCTCTGCCTGTCTGACGAGTTTTCTTTTTGCTCACAGATCAGTCCCAACACTGCTCCATTTGTAGGCAAATCTTTCGTCAAAAACTTGAAAAGCACGTCCAATCGGGTGCGTGTGAGCGGTATTTCTGCCGCGTGGATAATCATGAGCATCAACGCGTGGATCAAACCTTCGAGACCTTAGCAGCGGCTAAGCTCTGGATTGTGCAGGAACAACTGGATAAAACCCTGGTCATTGTATCTAGTAGCGGCGAGACCATCGCTTATCGTTGCCGATTCTATAGCAAACCCTCGTCCAAAGCTGATCCTATGCGAAATGACCCTGAAAAGGGCTCACTTAAAAAGAAAACGGCTAGCTTCCCTGTGCCTGATTTGGGATGTCGAGCTGTGATCCGCGTGGATCGGGTCCGTGTGTGTCAATGTTCCCCAGAGGCAGTGAGCCAAGGCACCATCTGTCAGAATAGCGACTCACTAATCCGGTTACGGGGTTGTCTGAGCCACTCACATCCGACAGAAAATCAGTTCCTACGAATGTCAAAGGTTTGCCAAGACTACTTGGTGTCCTTGCTCAAGCTGGGCATGGACAAGCGCTCCATTTTACGGGTGTATTTTCAATCTGGTTTGGCGCAGGAGCAAGACCTTAAATGCATCACCACTCAAGACCTAAGAAATTTGGAACGCAAGTTTATTAAGAAGAAGACCACCTCGCAAAATTCTACCAAGGTTGAGGACGAAGTTGACCTGAATGCCAGCAACATTTGTGGTCAGGCCCGAAATGACGCTAAAAAGGTGATGATTGCAGGTGTAAGTGCTTGAATGGGGAAATTTCATATTTAACTGAAATATGTTTATGATTTCAGGAGTTTCAACGAAGAGCTCAAGCGCAAATTGATGAATTACGGGCTCATTTGTTCGACTCGAGTGTGGCTTATCAATCCAGAATTAGTTTGTTAGAGAAATTGGAGGTCCTAAATTCTGAGACACGATTAGAGAAATCCGTGTTTGCCCAAGACAAAAGGCATGTCGAAAGAGACCGGGAAGAGTGCCGGGGACGGTTGCTGACGCTTAACCAAGACGAACCGATCTTAACTAAAAAAATAAAGATGTCTTAATGAATTCAATATGAACATTACTTGCAAGTTTGGAAAAAAAATTTTTTTTTTTGGAGAAGTGTCTTGTGATTACGAATTGCGATTGTTACCCGAACCTCCATTAAAAGTGCTTAATTCAGAAGTCACCATGGCGTGTTCTCCACTCAAAGGAATTATTCATTCTGAAGTAGGTAGTGGAAAACTTTAAGCATCATGTCATTTTGTGGTTTTTGATACTTCTTTTCGAAATTTCTCACGGCCAGAAAGGGAGATGAATGGTTTATGCAACTCATGAGTATGACCTGGAAAATTCATCTCATATTTTTTATTGGACATATCAATTTCTGAACATGTTTTTAATGTTTCAGGCGTATACAAAAAGTACAATTTCCTTCATTCCGATCATTTATTCTCTGTTGTAATTTCAGGATGCTTCAAATATGAGAACGAACTTAGAAGTAGGAGACGGTAGTGCCACTCCTTATGTATAAGAACAGCATAAATTTTTTTTCAGAGATAATGTGATCTCAATTGATCATATCTTTTCAAAAAAACGTGATGAAAATGAGGAGTGTCTAAAATTATAGGAATATAAAAGTTCCAACTCGTTTAATTATTTTGAACCCAAGGAGCAATAAGTTTCTGAGAAACAATAATCAGCATTTTTTGTCTCGTAAAAGCAACAAAATACGTGCATAATTAAACGAGTTGGAACTTTTATATTCTTATAATTTTAGACACTCCTCATTTTCATCTCGTTTTTTTGAAAATATATGATCAATTGAGATCACATTATCTCTCAACAAATTTTATGCTGTTCTTATACATAAGGAGTGGCACTTAACATATCATTGACCAGACTTGATATCAAGAAAGTGTTTGCGGGCTCAAAGAAAAAATAGCATTGCCCCATATGTCAACATTTCAGCCACTTAAAAGGCTCTGGATTTCTAATTCTTGGTCCAGCTTCTCTTTTCAGTCTGTTTGCTTTTCATTGGGTAATTTGGAATGATTTGCTTCATTTCATTTGTTTTAACCCATTTGAAATTTGGTTTCCCATCAGCCGGACCGAGGACTCTGTGGTCGATGTTTGAGAATCAGCTGTTGATCAGCTGTGGCGTGAACGTGGAAGGTGACTAGAGTAGAAGGAGTTTCAGTGGACGATGCTTACAAATGTTGATGATGCCTCTGATTTTAGAGTGATGGATAACAGGGTTCTGGTGTGGTGGCTCATCGATATGGCCAGCAGAAATGCATGGTTTGGGGTCAGCTGAATATCAAATACCTTCGTGAATGCACTATTTTGTAGTATCATGCACCTCTTGTCACATGCTTGTCACATGCTTGTGCTGCATGTCCGATTTGGATTCCTCATTCCCCGTGCCAGAATTGGTCAACTTGAAGACTGCTGTCCATGAACCACAACATCCGTCAGCCTCTTCAAGTCATCTTCGATCATCATCTTATATAAAAGTCAGGGGAAGCCATCCGACACGCCCCGATCATGTTCACCGGTGCCCGTCACTAGATCACACTCGTCCTTGTCCCGCCCAACTGCGTCTTGTTGTAGCGTGAGCATGACTTCTCCGCCGAGTGCCATGTCGGTCAGTCCGTGGACGGAGGCCTCCTCAGCCTCGGCTTTGACGGCTCAGGATGAGTTGGCCTTGTTGGACCGGGTGTTGATGCGCTTGGCCTCGGCTGATTCGGATCAAGCCTTGAGCTTGGCCGTGCAAAAGTTCTTGCCACCGTCACTGCTGAAATTGAGCTCGAGTGCGGAGGGCGTGCGAAAGAAGGTCATGGAGTTGTTGGTGCACATCAACAAGCGTGTCAAAAATAACGCCAACATTCAATTGCCCATGGACACACTCCTCGTCCAATATCAGGTAGATATCATGACTCGTCATTGATTGCTCCACCCACCCGTACCATGCCTCCTCCCCCTAGACCTGACTCGGCCCACCAAAACACGAGCTCCTTTGCTCAGACCTTGGGGCCCATTTGGGCCCACAGAGATTGGGTGGCCATTTAGAGGGATAGATTGGCGCTAATCTCGTGCCTTTGACAATGATGCCGGTTCCTGATTGATGGGCTGACGTGTCAATATTGATTTGTATTGCAGGATCCGTCGGCCACGTCGTTCGTGACCAATTTCACCGTGATTTACATTAAGATGGGCTTTCCTCGCGCTCCGCCCGTCCAGCAGGTGCAATGGGTGGGGCCGCTCTTGGCCGCTCTGGCGGACAAACCCGAGTCCCATCGAGACTCGCTCCTCTTGATGTTGATCCCCGTGTTGGGCGAGATCAAGGTCTCGGATGATCCTGCCCAGCAGAAAACTGCCTTGGGTTTACATGAGAAGCCGCAAGTGCGGAAATTGCTTGTCGATTTCTTGGCCGATTATCTCTTGTTGCCCTATGGGTCTCATCCGAGTCTGAAACCGGCCGAGGAGCCGGGCCAAGAGCCCATTCCCTTAGCTGTGCCCGCCGGTTTGAGTGAAGCGTCCTGGAAACGCGTGGCCAGTGAAGCCCTGGTCCCATCCGAGATCCTGGAGAAGAACAAAGTGCAGGTGCTGAAGTTTCTGGGCTTAGGCATCTTTGACGAGGCCGATATCGCGTTGCATTTTGTGATTGGCTTGGCTGATACCCGCCATAGCGTGACAGCTCAGGCGGATACTAATATGCGAAAGCTGGGCAGCTTTTTGGATTGGAATGACCCGGGTGTGGTGAGTCGACTGTATGCCCTCTTCCTGGGCACGTTAATGATCAAGGATAAGCCCCCGATCAAGCCTGAGCATCGCCGGATGCCGGCCAACACGCGGATCCGACTCAAACTCATGCCTTTCCTGCTCAAATCGAGGGAAGCCGCCATTCAATTCCCGGCCTGCATTCAAGTCACCTTTGACCTGCTCTTTGGCACCACCGGCAATTCCAACCCCAAACTCAAAATGTCGGCCGTGTCGTTCATCCACCACATCATCTACCATTGCCCTAGTCAACGCTTGAGCGCCATGGGGGCCGTTCTTTTGTCGGCCTTGACCCGACTCGTCAACGAGCCCGAGAGCGAGGCCAAACTTCGGGCCTCTTGCTACGTGGCCATCGGAAAGTTGGGTTTGAAAGTCCCCCAATTAGTCAACAAGGATGCCACCATGATTCAGACCTTCTTCGAGGCCATTTCCAAAGAAGATAAAGAGACCCAAATGTCGGTGCAAGAAGCCATGGCCCTAATGGCCCCAAGTTTCAGACAGATGGAGAAATCGAATCTTAAATTCGTGGAAGCCCTACTCGCCACTTACATCGAGAAAGAGGAGCCTCAGGTTCGCTTAGTTTCCGTCCAATATGCCGGGGAAGTGTTTCGTTTCGTTCATGTGCCCTCCCGGTACATTCTGTTGCTGGGTGCGGGTGATATCAAAGAGAATGTGGTGAAAGAGGCTCGCAATCACCTCTACCAACCACTGCATAAATTCCATCAGATGGAGGAAGCCCGCTTTAAACGACCCGGGGATGTCCAGTTGAACAGCTCGGAAATCCTGCCTGAATTTCGACCCATGCTTCAATATGTCATTGATAAGGCGGCCATAAGAATAAAAACCAAACAGAAATTCGTAATCGGTGACAAAGTTCTAGCCTTCAACCCTGTAGTGTATACTGAAATGGTCAAGTTCTTGCGCTTGTGTTTGCTGAATAGTGCGGGGACCATCCCGCCGCGGGATTTCTTGTCTCAACCCAGACTCTACGCCCCCAAAATTTCCAAGTTTGTTGCCAACGATCACGAGAAAGGGCACAATCACATCCTAAAGTTCGTGGACTTTAGTGAAAAGCTGCTATCGGCTGTGAAGAACTTGGAAAGTGTGCAAAGTCTTCTGCAAATTGTGGGTTGCACCTTCCCCATGACGGCACAGAGATTTGCCGGTAGAGTGGGGTGGATCAAAGGACTCTTGGATAACACACGGGATGATGTGCGGGAAAATGTGGCCGAACTCTACGCCATCATTGTGGCCGAATTAGAAGATGAGCTTTTCGAAAAAGCCATGGGCGATCTAACCCGAGGCTTCAAAGAAAAGTCCCTCGAATATCAACATGGCGTGATTATGGCACTAGGGTTCAGCTTCGGCCGTCGATTCCTGCGCTTAAAGGCCCGGAGCGCCCCAACGACGATTGATGAGAGAAATTGGGTTATCTACGCCAGCAGTGTGCAATTGATATTGGCGCAATTGGGAACAAACTCGCATACCCTCATGACCATAAGTGCGTGCACCGCCCTGATCGAATTGGGACGTTGTGGACCGTTACCACTCGAGGATGAAGGGAATGAAGGCAAGGATATAAAAAGCAAACTGGCCGTGGTGAAGCGGCTTCTTACTATTTTGAAGACCGGGAAAAATTCGATGAGGGTTCGAGAGCGAGCTGCCTTGGCTCTAGGCTTCCTGTGCGTGGGCGATCCAAGATTTCCGTATCAGCGATTGATCCTCGAAGAGTTCCTGGAATTAGCCTCAGAAGTCAAAGACATCGAATTGCACTTCACGATGGGAGAAGCCATTGTTTATGCCGCCTTTGGCAGTCACTCGCCCAGTGCGCGAGATTATTGGCTGATCTCCGAAGAGGATTTCACTCCGCCTTTGGATCAAGACAAATCGCCCGATGAATTGGTTACTTGGTTGCTCTCTCAGCTCTGTGGGAAATATATCCAGAGCACCCATCCTAATGTCAAGCAGAGCGCTTGTTTGTGGTTGTTGGCGTTGCTTAAACATGGGGAGACACTCCAAGTCGTCCGTGATCGATTGCTCGACATTCAAAGCGCATTCATGACCGTGTTGGGCGATAACAACGAAATGATTCAGGATGCAGCATCCAAAGGATTGGGACTAGTCTACGATTGTTCAAGTGAGGGCCAAAAAGAGGAAATGGTGAAAGGGCTCCTACAGACACTCACTGAAGGTAAACGAGAGGTACAGAAAGTGGGCGAAGACACCAAAATCTTCGAAGAGGGCCAACTCGGTAAGACCCCAACCGGGGGGAACCTCTCCACCTACAAAGAGCTGTGTTCTCTCGCCTCGGACCTGAATCAACCTGATTTGGTGTACAAGTTCATGAACCTGGCCAATCACAATGCCATGTGGAATTCGAAGAAAGGCGCGGCTTTTGGGTTTTCTAACATCGCAGCCAAAGCCGGAGAACAGTTGGAACAACATCTTCCCAAAATCATCCCCAAGTTGTATCGCTACCAATTTGATCCAAACCCCAAGATCCAGGAGTCCATGACCTCCATTTGGCATGCTCTCGTTCCCGAGACCAATAAGACTGTAGACAAGTATCTGTCCCAAATCGTTCGGGAAATTTCGGATAATCTAGAGAACAAATTGTGGCGGGTTCGTGAGTCATGTTGCAATGCAATTCAAGATCTCTTGCGAGGTCGAGGCCTAGACGGTGCGATGGAGCATTTGCCCAATCTTTGGCTGCGAACTTTCCGAGTCATGGATGATATCAAAGAATCAGTGCGATTATCCGCCACCAAAGCAGCCGGCTCTTTGTCAAGGATTTCCATCAAGATGTGCGATATCGACCAAGGGGCCAAAGGGGGAGAGGAGGCCGTCAAAGTCGTCATTCCTCCTCTATTAGAAAAAGGCCTGACTTCTTCGGTGAGTGAAGTCCGATCCATCTCGATTGCCACGATCATGAAGATCACGAAGAGTGCGGGAGTTCTCCTCAAGCCCCATCTAAGCATTCTGATCCCGGCCTTGTTGCATGCCACTTCCGAGCTAGAGGGCAAGGAACTGAATTATTTGAGTGTCCGATTGGCCAACGATGTATCGGTGCAAGAAAAACTGGACATGGCTCGAATTGCCTCGGCCAAGTCTTCGCCCATGATGGATTGTGTCAACCAGGTACTTCAATACGTGGACACTGATATTCTTGAGCAGCTCGTGCCCAAAGTTGTAGACTTGATCAAAAGCAACACGGGCATTGGTGCCAAAGGTTGCACGGCCCACTTTGTGGTGGTTCTTTGCCATCATTGCCCATTAGACCTTCAGCCTTACTCCGGCAAAATATTGGCGGCGTTTGTATCTGGCCTGAGCGATCGGACACCGGCTGTCCGTAAGACCTATGCCAGTGCTATCGGTCATCTGATGAAAACGGCCAAAGATAGCTCCATGGAGAAGCTTTTCGCCAAACTGCGCACTTGGTACATGGAGAAAACAGACGAGGCCACTCGCTGGGCCGTGGCCTATACCTACGAGGCCATCAACCAACAAAATGCCGACAAGATGAAGACCCATGCCGCTCAAGCCTTACCCATAGTGTTTTTGGCCATGCACGAAGAGAAGCGGGCCGACAATGAGAACGAAGAACTGTTGCAGATCTTTGAGGAAGTCTGGTTGGATTGTACTCCGGGCACTGAAGCGGGAATTCGAATCTACTTGAAGGAAATCATGTCCATCCTGAGTCTGGCCATTGAGTCCCAGCAATGGAAAGTCAAGGCGCAGACTGCTAGGGCCATCAGTACGATTGCCAAGAAGCTCGGCTCATCTCTTCCGACTGAGCAAACTCAAGAGTTCTTGATTCTTTTGCTAAATGCCCTGTCGGGACGAACCTGGGATGGAAAAGAGACTCTCTTGGTGGCCTTAGCCGATGTCTGTGAGAAGAACTCTGAGGCAGCCAAGACCGTCTTCGATGACCCGAGCAATGAGATAACCGTGGATAATCTCATGAGTTGCGTCCTCCGGGAATGCAAGAAAGATAAAGTTTTCTATAAAATTGTGGCCTTGGAATCTGCAGGTCGAATCATCGATGCCTTTCAAACTAAACACTTCAAGGAATTATACGATATCGTGTTCCCGATCATCAAAAAAGAAGATGAAGTTCAAAAGAACGAGAATGGAGGTGAATCAGTAGCGGGTCAAAAGAATGAAGATCAAGATAAGGAAAAGGAAGAAATCCACGAAACCGAGGAAATGCTGGAATTACGCCATGCCATTTATGTATCCATTGGATCAGCATGGCCTTCAGATCCCGAGTTTCAATCTCGTCACTTGGTCGAGCTCTTGATATCGTGCCGAAATCGAATCCAGAGCACCATTCGCAAGAACATGTTGGCAATCGTCAAGTGCTTGAATTCGGTGATCGACCGTTGGCATCAAGGAGACACCCCCGATATCCAAGACCAAGTGTTTGTCGAACTCGGCAAGATCCTCTCTGGCGCCCTGGTGATCCCCAAAAGCAAACAACTCCGATGGGAAGCCCTGGATTTGCTCGATAAGGGCATTGCTTTGCTGACGGAACGCAACTGTCCAGAAATAAATGGGTCATTCCGAGAGGAGATCGCCAAGAGCCTGGATGATGTCATCAAAGACGTGAGTTCAGATGCCGCCACTAAAACGAAGGCCCGTGAGCTTCGGAAACTCCTCACGGCGATTGCCCCCGAACCGCCGACCAAGATGGACGAGACTTAAAACAATTTGCATCTTCTTTTCCACCCAAAAAAAGACGTTGTTATTCATCCAGTAATCTTGACTCATTCATACCTTGGGTTTCCGTTTAATGTCTAATGAATACAATATCAAATACACGCATCCTAAGACACTAAAACTTGTTGACGAGAAATCGACGATTTTGGGCCCCTGTTCTTGCCCTCCCTAATTCATGACGTAGAGAATGACGGATGTTTGTTTGCATTCCTACTTCTTCATTCAGTCAGTCAGTGATTGAATATGCAAATCATGAACGTGCATGCCCGCCGTCACATATTGTATCGAGTCAAGGAGCCCATGGACAGGTAGTCACGAGACTTGCAAGCTGATGTGTCGGTGGATTGAGAAAAATGTTCCGAAAATAACCGTCTCGATCTTGTGAGTGAAGGTGATTGGGCAAATCGTAACGAGAGCTTCCCAATGCCCTCTTGGTTGGTTGATAAGAATACCTTTTTCGTACATCATCGCTGATGTGTCCCATTGAAGTGGGTCTGGAACAGGTCATCAAGTTGTGAGGAATTTGTACCTCCATACATTATTAAAATCAATACAAGCGTTCAGAACGGAAGAGTGCTGTACTAGATTACGTGGTTAAGGTAATGATTGGAGCATGAATATACTATACTGTATTTCTGTCAACTGAAAGGGGAGAACGTTCATCATGATCAGGAGACAATTTAGAGCTAAGGCACTATGATTCACTAAACGTGCTGGTATCTCAAATAGACTGGGTTGAAATATTTACCAAAACCAATAAATCATTCCTTGAAATTTTGTTAAGCAAAGAAAATTGTTGATAATATGTTTCATGCACTCAGCTGTTGAGGTGATCAAGTTGCATGTGACATTTCGAATACTAGAGTGTCCACAATTAGATCAAAGCTTTTACTAACCGAAACACATTTTTCAAACGCAGTATGGTAGTAAGGGCAGAGCATCAAAATAAAATTCTTTAAAAAAGACAATCATTCTGATTTGTCAAAGTCAAAAGTCGATCAATGAGGTCTTGCAAAACTTTAAACCGACTATTGTAGAGGTAATTTGAAACCAAGTTTAATACCAATGAGTGAAAAAGCTATGGGAATGTGTCTTAAGTGTGAATAAATGTCTTGGAATGCATACCATATCTGGGTTAGAGTCTTAACAAAATACGCATTTCCCCTCATGCTATGATTGGATCACAACCAAGTCAGGCTTTGCTCATGTTCGTTTAGAGAAAATAAAAAAGGCAACCAATCATGGCACTGAAAATCTGGTAGGCAAGCGGATGAACCACGTAAGCAAGCACCCACTATTGCATTGAACCCCACTAATTAGGGCTTTAGTTCCACCGTAACTCAACTAATTACCCGCTTATGTGGGCAGTAGTCATTCTGATTTCATCGAGGGCCTCCATTTGCACATAATACGCTCCTACAAGTACACACACACTGTACATAAACATATAAGGTACACACTCGTTACTAACTCACCTCAGGAGCTATGATTATCCGTAGTTGTGGCTGCATATTTCCCTTTCAGAATCTTGACTGGATATTTCTTGGACCGTTTCAGGCATATTCTCCCCAAAATGTATCATATTTGGGCCCAGATGATTCTTTGTTAGCCTCTCAAGAGCTTGTTATTCAAGAAGTGATTACTGGCGCAACGCCTACACTCAGTACCATTAGCATCACTAAATAGAACCAGTAAATAGGGAAGCTTTTCCTCAATGTCCAGCTACTACACAAAACTTATTGCACATGCAAAACATTAATAGGAGAATATGTAAATGAATAATCCATGATCATTACGATCATGCAACATACAATGTCATTCGAAACCACCCAAGCCAAGGTGAATGCTAATAATTGGCCTTCATTTCCACGCCTCGCACAATATGAAATGTTAATGACACCGGCCTTGTTGTGTCCTATTACATTGTGCAGTGTTCTGAATTCAAATGCATTCTTTTCATCGCAAAAGAGTGCTTAGGTAGTCAGACAATCACGACAAGAACATTTCGTCTCCCCATCTCTACTTCATAATGAGGAAGTATAACATTCGAAGCATTTTTTTGAAAAAAACACTGCTTACTCACGAAAACTTTTAGCATTTCTGCAATCGGTCATAAATATGTTGTTTTCCATCTTTAGTTAATTTCCTTTCAAAATATTTTCTGTTTTCTGCTTTTTTTAAATTTCATTTTCTTACAGCTATTTATCTTCTAAATAAAGTTGATGCACAATTTCGTTCTTTCTGCCAAATTGTCAGCTATCGCTTTATCAAAGTAAGAAGACGGTTGATCATCACAAATTCCACCCACAACGCAAGTGCTGTACGGAATGTGGTACAATTAAGCAAGTGCCATGTTATTGTTCCATCGGCTTAAGATTGATCCCCGGAAAATAAGGGAATTTTCTTTCGTCTTCAATAATAGGCTTCAAAATCCAAGCACGTCTTACTTGACAAGACGCCCTTCTGTATGTAATTAACAAACTTGAATTGATCAAGCGTTCATCCATGTCGTTGGTTGCCCAGAGCGGTCCATAACTCCATATCAAGAGACCTTTCCCACTTTCATTTTCTGAATCATGTTGTCCCCATTTATCCCACTACATAGAACGGTTGCTTTACAGGTTTGAACACAATCCGAGATTGGTTCGAGTCTTTGCTCATTTTAAGAGATCCACCTGAGCCATTTTTCGATGCTTTACGGCATTAAATGCTCACAAGCTAGCTGGTTCAAAGACAATGGTGTTTTTCTTCGCCCTCTACAGAATGTTCAATATTCAGTACGGGAACGGGGCATCCCTGAGCGTTTCGATCCTCCATGGAGAGAATGACGAGATTAGGTGCTTAGTTTATTATTTAAAACCCTGGAATTGAAGGGGGGTGTTTTACGACCACCTTGTTCGACAACCCCCAAGGAAGCTTACGCCCTGTGAAGCCACCAAAGGCTAACCAACCAACCAACCAAGCAACCAACTATCCCAATCTGGCCAGGCAAGTGTACAAGGATGATCATGATGGTGATGATTTAGATCCGAAATGCGTAATACATTATGATGAAACAACACGAAGCGCAATCCACCTGGCGGGGCAATGGGCGCTACTCCTCACTCTCACTCACCCTCACTCTCACTTTCGACGATGAAAGGAGCCTCTTTTATGTCAGGTGAGGATTGGGAGGGTTTGGTCGATGGAGCTGGCCAGTTTGAGGACAGTTTTGGGCTTTTCTAAAGGGACGGCAAGTTCGTTCCGTTTTCGGAAAAGTAGGTTATTCGAGGGAGAGCGCAATTAATCCCCTATAATTTGATTGTTAATGCTGTCAATCTTATGCACGGCATAATTGCATGCATGCCAGTGATAAAACACACAAAGTCATTAAGTGGTGCCTTGCATGTGAAAGAGCTTGATCGTCTTTGATTTTGAAAGTAGGCTCGTGGACTCTGATCCACGTACTACATATGTCACGGTCTAACTAGCAATCACATCGAATGAATGTAATCTTGTTCATTTGATCAGACCAAAGCTACAACGGAAATGTCTTAAGGAACTTAGATATTTAGGTTGGAGTTCAGAATTATAATCCAGTTGATAAACCATAAGCGCTCGGCTGGTTGATAAATGCTGGTCATGATGCTGGAGAAATTGTAGCAGCATAATGCCAATGGAAATCGGTGCCTTTAAAGTATATATACCATGCTTGATGGTCATTTTTTAAAATTCGAAGACTATTAGCAAATCGCAAAACAGGTCCTACTTCACTTACCCTTCGGTCCTTAATGCAGGCATGAAAACATGTTAAAGAATTCGGTCGATGAAGTAGAAGATTAAGTATGATCATTGATTGTTACTCTCAATATTTTTATCGATTCGATTCAATCATAGACATCATTTGTGAGCCTTCTTTGTCAATTTGAACCTTAAAACAAAACCTGATCCATTGCGTTTGTGCTATTAATAGACCTCAAAAAAAAGTTGCCTTTTTAGCCGAATTTATTTTTTTAAGGAACAAAATTGTCAAAACTTAAAAAATGGTTGCGAAAATGTGCAAAAAAACATGTGCAAATATGCAAAAGTAAGTTTTAATAATGCAAAATAAATTGTTATTTGGGGAAAAGGTGATGATAATTAACAGTAGTATGTAATAAATGGTAACAATTTTACTCATCGCAATTTTTGGAAATCGCAATGAAGTGATTAGAGCCTCATCATCAAAATAAAGGCAATCTCTATTCGGCGAAGCTCTTCATCCGATCTTGATTCATTAATCAACCTTTCAACCTGGTAAAGATGAAGGGATTTTTTTTTTTGCACTGGAGAGGACGTTGACAAAGCGGATCGTATCAATTCTTCCCACAAACAGACAAGTATGGCCGTCTCAGCTCATCCTTCCTACCTCAGTCTCTTGAATTGAGCGTTGTCTCACGACCAACTAACCGGGGTCAAAAGGTCTGACGGCAAACTGAGCCATTAATATTTTTGTCGAAAAAATTATCGAAGTGAACTACCAATCTGAAACCCGAGGTTCCCTTTTTGGGCAGACTCGCTGATTGCTGGCTAAGCTAGCTCATCCAAGGCACTGATTAACAATCATGATGAGGGGGTGTTTTATTGGATGATGAGGGGAGGTGGGCGGGGTGAGAGCGAACTAGTACTTATCCACGGGGTCCTGTCAACAACGTTTGGGGAGCGACCGAAAAATATACCGAACATTAACTCCGATCTGAAAACATCTTTCATGTCATGTCAAGCAATGTCAGCCAGCATTGCTGAGTGACGTGATTCGTCGTTGGCTTACACAGATTGCACCTGACCCCATGGGTGAATCCGAGGTCATCATTCTTATATGTACGCAGTGGAGGGTGAAAGATCGTAGACCATACGAGGTTGGTTCAAACTTCAGAGTCCGGCTCATTTCTTGATTTTCGAATTGAGCTTGGAAATCAAATTCCGCGGTGTTTTATGAATTCATTGATCATCAATAATCCTCTTGGTTTTCTATCCACTCTCCAGATCGTGCACGAGTCGACGAGGAGGATCATGTCAGGCTTTAAGTGAAATCTCATGATTGATTGCAATGTGTGCTTGGAAATGTGTCAGATCGAAGCCATTAAACTGTCGTTAAAAGTAACAAGGTAATTCCAAGGGCTCTCTCTCGGCCCGTTCAAGATGAGGCAACTCCGCGTAGTTTGAGACGTTCCTAGCAGCCAACAGTTTTTACGGGCCCATCAAGCTTATTAGGATGTCACAATGCCGAGGAAAGAGTTGACTCTTGAGAGGATAATTGATTCGCAAAAATCCCGAGGGCGTCTAATGAAGAAAAAACATAGCTACTGTTCCCCCCAGTGCCTTGCTTGTGTTCTTGTGAAATGAAAAGTTCATTTTCAATCCATATTGTACGTTTGATCAAGACCGATTTACGATTGAACCACAGAGATTGAATTTGAAAATTAGATTGCACATCCTACAGCCAAGTAAACATACCGTTCAATTGAATGGGTATTGTTTAAGAATTGGATAAAAATAACATTATAAATCATAAACGCTCAACATATTCCATTGTGTTTTCTAATATTTTGCAAAATTTAAATTAGATGCAAATAAGTGCGAAAAGAAATATTGGAAACAATACAACGTGCCACAATCCATTAATCCTTGAAGTTTTGATTTGTGTCATTATCGTCAAGGAAACATTTGATAGAATCCTGACCTAATTATTTATTAGGGCTGCTCATATTAATAGTCTTTCTGTCATTATGCATAAACGTAAGATCTATTCTATCATTCACTCGGCTAAATGGCGTCACTTGCCAAACCCCGCGCGCCTCTCCATTCAGGATGTTAATCTTAAACAGATGAATTTTTGAATGCTCTACGTAATAGTGAAGCATGCGAGCGTTTCCAATCGAGCCTGTGTTAAAGGCTGTAATCTATCTATTCTGCTAATATGCTCACTTCTTCTGTATTGGTTTAAATGCCTCGCCAACTTGTGAGAAGTACTATGTCCTATCAATCTTAGTTCAATTATATCTGCAAATCATTTTCGGGTTCGCAGATGCTTGTCAAGGACAAGCAAGCAAGTAAGCTCCATGCCACATTCACTTGATTATTCTGCTTGAAGATGGTTAACGTCAAAACATGAAACATGTATACTGACATGATCAACGTATGCTTTTATCAACAGGTGCGCATCCTGTCTGTTCTAAAAAATCCTTACAAAACAGAGAGAGTAGGGAGGGCCGAGAACGATCGTTTATCATTTAGTTCAGCCTGATATCCCTTCTTCAGTCCGTACAGTACGTACCACTTATCATGATCATCATCACCCCTTTCATCTCTGAAAAGGAAGCAAGAAAAGCACCCATAGAACACGAATGCACCATTTACCTGGTCTTTAAAAAGAATCCTCAACACTCTCCTGCTCTTACCAAACGTGGAGGATTCCAACTACGTGCCTACAATTATGATTTCAAGAGGCCAAATGTGAGTTGATACGATTGGTACAGGATGGATCTTATCCTTGAATCGTAGGGCTAGTCTTGGTAAATTTCGAAACCAGAGAGAGAGTGAGAGAGAGGTCTTAAAATTTGAGTGGCATTTACGACCTTCCCTAAGATCATTATGTAATAAATGAATAATTGTGCAATGAATGCAACCACGACAAAGTAGTCGTTAGAATAGAGCTAAAAGTTCTGGCAAGACCATTATACGCTCATCTATCAAACGGCACAATAACTTAAGCCAAATTTGCACAACCGTATTCTTTTTTTAACATCCTGAGCAATTTGCACACGTCCTCCACTCAATTTGACGAGGATGCGCTTCTCAATATTAGCGATTTTGGCACAAACTTCAATGTACATTGAGTTGAAAACCACGTTTGCTAGGCACCAACCCATCTCATCCCTCAATTGAATTTCAATCGATGGATTCGAGAACCTCTCGAATAAGCCACGATTGAGCCATTAAGCCATGAATGGTTGCCCACGAATGGAGTTCTGGCCACGAGAGCCGAGTTTAGAAATAATGATGGATGACCATAACCCGACCAGATGAGACTGCATAGCTCACTGTTTAGTCCCGAACCAAAGTTAGTCAACAAATTATTTCTTTATGGGACATGTGCGTACTAACATGAGATGGTCGTCAAGTGTCCACCGACAACTTGACAACTCGACAAAGTGTGTGTGTGTGTGCTTGCTTGTCCATTTGAATGGCGTCGTGGAATATCCTGTTTATCCAAAGTTACATTTCTCATATCTCAAAGGTGGTGCTGGGTCGATTGAAGCCTTTACCTGGGCCCTCCTGGGCCTGAATGTTCAGCTATTAAGCACTTCAAGGCTTGAGCAAAAACTTGATTACGCTTTTGGCGCTGAAGAGTCTGTAGCAGGTTGAACACTGGCCAAGATGATTTGCCAACAGAGCTCCCTCAGTAACTCCGGGCTAATGCCCATCTTCTTATGCTTTACATTGCCAAAGCCTCGAGACAAAGTCAAAGTGTCCCAATCGGGTAAACTCGATCTGAGTGACTTGAGCCAGAAAACCAAGTGCGATTTTACTCTGCCGACACCTCGTACCTATCCTGCTGTACGAATTTTTAGTTCAGAACCCAAGAGGCACAAGAGTTCAGAGTCCAGCGCCATCATTGGCCAGTCATGTGTACCTATATGTACGTAGTGCTGAGGTAAAGGGTAAAGTTAAGGAGGAGAGTTGAAAATTTCCGTTTGGAATAGGATTCGATTCGCTTGAAGTTCGGGGTCCCCTCTGGTGAGATTGAAGGGACAAAAAATGTGAAGCGAATGCTGAATGCTGGCTCAACAAGCCAGACAAAAAGAAAGAAAGAAAGAAAGAAAGAAAGAAGGAGAGTCGGCTCCTCATCACCACCACCACTCACAAATATGTGCATGCACAATTAGCCCATTCCAGTGTGGTACCCAAAACCGCCTTCATCGCTAATAAGCCCCCCAGTTTACAATTTACGCTCGTGACAGGGTTGAGAAACCATCAGATCTGCTGGTTGTCCAATGTAACTAAATCAGGCTTTGCAATACCAATATCAGATCAATCATATTATTCTGCTGTCACTAATGCTGTGACGATGAACTTAATGATACTCGGCATATTTGGCAAAACTCGTTATTGGAATTTTTTGATGAATAAAGGTGCGAAAAACTCGTTATTGGAATTTTTTGATGAATAAAGGTGCGATTAGTAAACGTTGGGACCAGGAAGAAATCTCGCACCAGCGTTTTGTTTTGCTTTATTGACAAAATCTGTGCCAACTTTAGCGACGAAACAAAGGGCTGGTCTTGAATGCTCTCGAGGTTTCTCAATTGACATCACAAATCTTCCTAAAATAAATTTTGGCAGAGTTACTTAGTGAGCAGTTGAAAATTCGAAGAGTTGCAGACGACCAATCAAGTTTGCTGTTTTGTTCGTCTTTCTTATGAAATATATCTGTTATCTGAAGATGTTTCTACGCAAAGGAGACGCAGTATGGGCTTGTCGGTCCGTCTCTTCGAAAACCATCTGGTGGCCAGCCGTGGTCTTAGACGAAGGCTCGGAAGAAAGCCCCAAAGGTCATCGTTGTATTTGCTTCGCGAACAACTTCAGGAAATCATGGAAGGCCCTCCACGAATTGATTCCATTCGAAAGATCCCAACCTGGCCTTAGTTTCAAATCAAAGGCTCTGACATCGGCTTGGAGTTTCATGGCAGAATTGTTGACCAATTCAGTCCAATCTCGATGGATGGTTAATTTGGATGACTGGGAGGATTTGACCGTTCAAAATGAATCCAGAACGATCCCCGAACCGCTTGACATTCATCTTGAGGATTGGCTTTTGATCAGACGGCGATTCATTGAGCAACTTGATGACTCTCGTCTGGATTTGTCCAATCTCAGCGAATCCCATTGGGGCATAACTACCACGTACAGGAATCGCCGACGGCCTTGTCTCTCAGCCCTACTCAAATCATTGGAGGATGAAACGGGTCCGGAGATGGAAAACCACGACGAGGATGCCATGATGATGCTAGAAAAGAGAGTCACCTTCCGCGATGAACCGGACGAGAATTCTAATTTTCCACCATGTTTGTTGTCCAAAGCTGGCCACAAAAACGATCAAGACCCGGAGGCTTCTGCAATGTTGGGGGACCTCGGATAGTACCAAGCAATAACCCAAGACGAGGACAGCTCTCAAAGCTTCCAATTCCAAAGCCAAGTGCTGTCCACCGACGAAGCAAGCTAAAGTTAATTTCAATCACTTTTTATATAGCTTACCCGTGGGCTTGTGCATCCCTTTGACCTGAAAAACATCGTCATGTGCGAGTTTCAAGCATTGCATGACGATGCGGGTTTCATCCTTTCCATGGGTCATTGTTTGAATTGCTTGAAGACGTGACGAATAGGTCTGAATAAATTCATACTACCACCGTCATAAAACATCAAAATCGCCATTGTCATCTTTTCTCCTCTCATATTTGGACATCGCCATATCTCAAGAAGCTGGCTGGGGTTTCTGTTCAATTCTGGTCCTTTAGAATGCATTTCAAACATCGTACTTAGAAAGAAATTGGAAGTGTCTCTTTCACACGCGAAACAAATCGCGTGCAGTCGCGGGATTGGCAATTTTGCATGAACTCGAAACCCTCCATCCAGCATTTGATGGGTCTGTCGACTCAACAATGGAATTCATTGGAAGAAGCCCGGCCCATTCGTTGCAACGGTGATGATCACTCGAGTCATCAAATGACACGAAACCGAGATTGGCCATCCGTGGGAAATGGCCTCAGATCCATCTGTCCACTAGATGAGTCTCATTATCACACAACCCTCATTATTATCATGATCACCACCACCAACACCATGCTTACACATGCACACATAATGGTAGTGTTCGTGCATTCCTTGCTGCACATCCACTTTTAATATACTTTTAATAACATAGGCCAAATTAGCATTGTGTTCATCACTATCTCTCTCTACACTTTTCACTGTTATTCAATCACAAAGCAAATATGGTAGGGAAACGCATATTTTCCTCCTCTTTTCACAGCTTTGTATCTCCAAAGTGACCCCGGCAATTGAAATGCCTGGGAAATCCTGTCACTGTGGTCGGAACATAATCGCGATTATTATCACTGATCAGTTTGAAGGCACGAAGAATAACATCTCGGATTCCATTGATTCGGAAAGGCCGCCGAGGATTCGAAATGAAGATTCGAGCCCATGTAGCCAAGTCTACATCTTACCAAGTACAGAGACAATAAACACAGCGCTTGGATCTGCGCCCCGAACGAAAACAGAGCTTGCCATTGGTCGGATTGGATGATGGTTTGCTTCCCTTCGTTGTTTGGTAGCCCAGACTTTGATCATGAGTTAGCACATTCTTTGGGGACTCAGAGCATATTGTTGAGAACTCAGTTGAGTTGTACTGGACATACGTAGATGGGAGACGGTACAGATTGGGGACACCCGCGTGATATCACCAGGCCGAATTCTTTTGAAAATCGTGCTCATCTAAAGCTCGCCGAGTATCATCTTGTTCCGTGACGGGGCGGAACAATAATTACCCATGACCAACGAGCATCAAGAAGATTTTGGCGTAGCAGGACTTTTTTGCCCAATTATTTGGGGTGTATGCGGGGGGCTCAGTAACTTAATTGACAACTCTTTATGGGAGGATAATTTGGCTCTTTTTTCTTCTTTTCTTGAGCTTATTATACGTCTTATTTTGCGTAGTGTGAAATATTGTTTGAATGGAAGTTGACGCTCAAATCTTGGTCAAAGAAGTCCTCATTACTGGCGTTCTTCACTTGGAAAATTGCCATAGCTCAATTTTAAGTGAAGAGGAATGTCCAGCCCTCATTAGTCCATTGTTACAAGATCAAAAGTCTGCTTAAGGTCCGTGTAATGACCAGAATATCATTCCAAGCCTGTTATTGTGCCCAAGGCATTCGGAACGAGCCTAAAGTTGGCAAAAATGCCCATTCCTACACACCCGTGTTTTCTCATATGCATTTTCGTAAATGGTGAAAAGCCCCTTTAACTCTTCTCGTATGTGTGCCTTGATTGAGGACGTAAACGGCAAAAATAACAGGTTCCATTAATCATTGGATACATGCATAATAATCGTCTTTACTTTGGCCAAACTGACCCTCCAGCACTTGAATCCCATTCTGCCAGTTCAAGCTTTTTTAATGAAGGATCTTATAATAAACATAGAATGTGCTTGTCTTTAAAACGGTACATGCAATGTTCTATCCACCATGTGCACACCATGCACCGGTAGGATTGTGTTCTTTCAAGGAAGAGAAACTATGTGAAAAAGAATCTAGTGTGGCATTTAAACCCCAAAGGTCTATAACACAAAGTGCGAAACTCTAAACCTTCCATTTCGCCAAACTTGTTCTTGGGCGACTCCCACTGAAACATTAAATGCATTTTCAACCGATTTCATAATCGGTGACTTTGGGTCGGGAACGATAGCGCCATCTTGAACGGTGTTGATCGCATGATTCATAGAGGACAGTCATAAGAGAACCAACACCATTACCTTCCTTACATTCCCCCTTTGAAGATTGTATTGAAGAATGAAGGGTTATTGTAAGCAATTTGAAAGTGACACTCAGGATAAAATTGACAAGTAATGTAAGGCATTGTACATTAGCAGCCTTCCTCTTCGTTCTTCCACTCTAAATGGCTTGAACTTTGAATGTACGTAAGGGCCATCCAAGCCACAATATGATACAATCTACATTGTTCCCGACGCTCATTTCTTGGTGTCAGAGGGAACGACCGGACAATCAGCGAGACTCTGACTGGTCTATGAAGAAAAGGTGAGTGTGTTTGAGCTGGGCTTCAATTCTTTTATCATTAGGCACACTATTCTTCTTACTCTTGATTGATTTCATTTCCTTCGTAACCCCAGAGGCGGGTCGGGATACGAGGGTACAGTATATCCAAAAGACTAATGTGGTGCGAAAGAAGAACATACCGGGGAAAAGTTGTTCTTGTTCTTAATGATTGTCTCGATTTGAGGCCACCAAACAGGGAACAATCTTTCGAGAAATCCAATTGAACTTGGTCTGAATCATCAGTTCGTTGTTGGACTTAGATCTAGATATCAAAACGAACCAGTTTAGACCTTGCGAAAGGATGGAATGCGTCTGCATAATGATTCATCATACTAGCCAGATTTAGTCCCATATGACTATCATCCCATGCCTACTCTACTATACGCATACCGACACACTAGAAGACTACAGACAAGAGTTTACTGAACACGTTTCGTACTCGTATGAGAGATTGTGAGTGCCTGCCTCAGTCGAAGAAGAACGAGACTAGACTTGTTTGTTCGACGATTTGAATCCCGCCGAGAATGAAGGGGTCACACCTAGTCATGACATTACCACCCAGATTGAATACTACCATGATGAAAAAGCCAAGAATAGCATACCCAAAGAAAGGCTCATGAAAAGGCATGATTCGAATTCACTACCCAATGATTACAGATGGGTTGGTTTGCGAACACGTTTGGACTGGATTCGGATGTTGTGCATCCATTCAAGTTGGTTCGAATTTGCATCACAGGATAGAGTGTACTATCTCCAAGAATATTACTCAGGAAGAAGAGCGAAAGGCCATTTGCCTGTATTGATGTTGAAGAAATGTTGAGCCTAAGAAGGATTACAATCTTTTAAAGTATGGATTGCTTCTTTGTGGTCACAAGCGTCACTTTTGGGGCCCACGTGTTGCGAAATAAGGAACTTGATGAGCAAATATTGACAAATCCAAGCACTTTTGTGAACCATTTCGATGCACAAGATTCTGAGACTAAAATGAGGGCTATGAAGAACAATGCTTTTGTCAAGGCACTTAGTTCCTGTTTATAGACGCTGAAAGAAATTTGAAACAAAAGTATCCCTTCAATCCCAATTATCGTTCAAATCGGGGGATTAAACAGGCTCATAGGTGATTTCAACGTTGATAACTCGCCTGGAGCAACATGTCGTACAATCACAAAGTGCTTGAAAACTATTTCGGTTCTATTCCATTTGAAAATCTGGCACCTGAGAAGGATTCGCTTTTCAATTGCCAATGCCAGACAGCCAATCCGTAAAATGACCGTTCACGCCAAATGACAAGATGATCGTTTCACCAGAGTTTAGATAGGTAGACGCCGATTCCGTGTCAGAAATGATCTGATAGGGGGCGAACGATGGAACAAATGCCTGCATTTAAATGATCGAATTTCTTTGTTTCCATTTCATCCTGGGTGAGATTTCCCTTTTTGGTTGAACTGGGCGGAGTCGCTTCTTTATATATTCCACCATCGTGAATTGTAGATCACAGAGCACCTTGGGAAGTTGTACGGACGAATTTGAGCTTTGAACAAAATCGCCGTGGCTTTGGTCATGGGTTCATTTTTTGCTTCACCATGACTGTGTGGAATATTACTCTCAGATTTTAAAAGAAAACCAAATAGCACTCCAGGAGAGCTAATTAGATTCAATATCGTTGTTGCTCACTCCTGGCCCTGTTTTAACATGCGGATCCTTATGATCGCAGATAAACTCCCTCTTGCCCATCGAATGGAAATCCTATGAGTACTCGTACATTAGGCCAGTGGCAAGTGAACAGGCCTGGATCATCCTATGACCTTCGATTTATTACACCTAATAAATCAAGCTAAAAGGGCAGGATCCTCTTTTTGGCTATTCAAGACTGGCTCTATGAGGGGAGAGGCTCAAGAATTGGCCCATGGAGGAGTCCTTTAATTGCTCGAGGGTCGTTGAAGTGATCTTTCACTTTGGCAAATGATCGACATCTGTTGGGTGATCTCCGCACAAGCCAATCCTTATTCTACCTACATGTGCAGTACTCAGTATTGCAAAACGAACGCTCTTCGAGCTTTGTTCAATTACCGAAAAGAGGCATTTATTGATGACCACCAAGTGTGCCGCTCCGTCTTTTGGTCAAATGATTAGTAATCCTGGTCGAGATGATCCCCCACGAAGAAAAAAGAAAGAGAGATTAAGGCCTTAGGAGGTTTTCCATTCTAGTTTCAGAGTTGAGTTTGGCTATCGTAAATCGCGACAACATTTCTTAAATGCTCGGCAATCGCTCAGCAGCTGCTGGCACAGTACCAGCAAATAATTGGTGACTGCTGAAGTGTTCATGTTCTTATCGTTGGAGCACATCTTCGCCTAACAAAATCATCAGTAATTGTAGCCTGGCCTGAGGTTCGCTTTGTTTTTGTGGCGATGTGATTAAAAATCTTTTGAAGCTCATATGCTATCGATTGAATACATCCAAGGATCGTGAGGTCACAAGCGCCATGTTGAGATCGGGTGAAATTTCGCTGAGGGAGAGGTCACTTTTTTCAAGTCCTTGAAGTCGTTCAAGACATGGAGTAGCATTTTGCGCTTGAAGCGAGTCATGAGCAAAAAATGAAGGGAAATGGCCTCTTTGGGGCTCTTTGGCTCAAGTGCTTGACAGCGATCATAAGCATTGTGCAGACTTTGTACAAGTTTGTATTACCGGTTATCATAAAGATTCGTCTCATTATGCACAATAAGGGATTTCCACCTCAGAGAACTCTTCTCAGAGAAACCCTTGTGACGCATTTTGAGACCACGCTGATTTTAGGTGATAACACTTGAATAGTGTAAAATAAACAGTCCATAGGATCCCAAATAAATATGGCTACGTAATAATGCGTTGAAACAACGTTTGGCGTTAGTCACTTCACTCAATGGAGAACATTCCAATTGAGCACCCAATAACCTCTGGCATGGCACATTAAACTCGCTCGTCGACCCCTGCAGCACAATTTGAGCACCTCATGACAAGAGTGGAACCCCCCTCCTCCTCCTCCTCCTCCTCCTCATTTTCCTCCATCGTTCGTTTTTGCACTAAGACAAAAGAGGCATTTTCATACTTGCTTCAATCGCCAAATCTGTGGGGTCCACTGACTTTGGGTTCGACTAATTGAATTCGGAAAGTGATTGGGCGACTGCTTATTTGAAGCCTTAAATCAGGGACGAGCCGAAGAAGGGTGAGCGAGCCAAAACCCCACTCATTTTGGGGGCCATTGTCAATGCCACAGAAACCCAAAATCAGAGGTCCTGGCGGAGAGCGCCATGCCAATGTTGGCCTCGTTTGGGGAACAAGATGAACCGCAATTTGTTTTCACAGATAACAATTGAGAATTGCCAAGTTCGAGGTGAGCGAAGCAAAGTGGAGGTTTGCACTTGAACTTGCCTAAACAAGTCTCTCAAATGGAAGCTAGACAGGATAACAAAACCATCAGGTTCCAAACACGACAACCTAGTTTCTGGTCAAATCCATCCAACTTCATTTCCAATCAAATTCAACGCTCAGGGACTCATAAGCATAAGAAATGATGGAGATGTCAAGTTTTGAATGGAGATATGTTCTTGACCAATACAGAGAAGAAGTTTTTGCATGCTTTTTTCCCCCTTGCTCTTCTCATCTCGGGATAATTCCACTTTCCATTTCAGAGGGTTAGTTCAAGGGTTCTAGAAATGCCATGAAATAGAAATTTAAAGGAAAAGGAAAAAACAATAATTCAGCTGAGAGAGTAGATGATTCCTCAAATTAGCAATACAAACATTAGTAGCCACGCTCTCAAGAGTGGCATATGATTCAAGATAAGCCTAACCTCGTTTGTGAGATGAATGACAAAAAGTTATCTTTATTTACAAACCATATGAATATTCAGATGGTGAATATATATAGATGAACACTCAGTGTATGATTTGGAATTGAGACATTGGTCATGAGATCTTGAATCCTTCAATTTTAGCTAATCAAGCTAGAAGCAATTTTCCCTCTCGGTGTATGAAAATTCCATTGAATTGCACTATCCTCCATGGCACTCGATGTTTGATACCTTGAAACCTGGTTGGTTGGCTGGTTGGCTGGTTAGTCGGTTGGATAGGTCGGTTGGATTGATGGTTGGATGGTTAGTTCTTGTTGATGCTGGAGTAGAAGAAGAACAGACAACAAAACGGAACAAAAAGCCTCTTTGAACAAAAACCAAGCCCCCTCCACCTTTATTTCTTCCATCCCCTTGAAATTCAGAATGACGTGATAAGTTAATGTCAAAATTCACTCACGCCAGAAGAGGACATTTAATTTGTAGGTTTTGGTTCCTCGCACCTTCAGAGATAATTCCATTAAGAGGAACATTATCGCCCAGACGATTTGGAGGGAGATTTCCTCTTCTCGAATTACAAACGGGATGAACGAGATCATGTGGGTATTTTCCAGAGGACTGGACCAACTGTTCCAGGCCAGATTTCGGAGGGAAAAAAAACTAAGGAGCGCTTAGGATTTGGATCGGATGTCACCTCAGTATGAGTTTCAAAAGGATCCCTCACCAGTATTGTACCTCATCCGTATTCATCACAGTCGATCATATGTCGGCATTCAAGTTGAAGACTTCTGTCAAGAAACTGGAAGAAATGTGAGATCACTTATCACTCTGCATCGGTATGTTAACGACTAGCCAATTTCTAAATGAGGGAAACGATCTAACGACGGATAAGTGAAGACAAATCTGACCAAGTCCTTTTCCCAACAGACATCACAAATCAAAAAGTCGAAAACTATCAACATTTTCCAGATGTTTTACCGCCCTAACAAGGCAACTATTTTGCCCCAAATATGCCTAGTTCCATCTCATTTTAACGAAGCGGCGAGATCATGGATGCAAGAGGAACATATTTTCCAAGAAATAGTTCTCTATGGACAAAATATATTTTGGAGGATTTGATTTGGAATCCACCGTAATCCAGAATAACGACGATAATAGGCTTGGGCACGGGCGCTCAAGTCGTATAAATGTGAATGCTCAAAAACTTAAGAGGACTTTGAGTGCTGAGAAAATCACTCAAAATAAGCGCCCATTTCGGAGGAAGAGATTATCGACGAGATATGAAAGCTTTTAGGGCGTCACATATGCTACATGAGTCCCGTCTTGATATTTCCACCACCGAGCTGAAATGTGACATGATAATCACTTTTGTAACCCTTGGTAATGACTTGGACGGTAATCATTAGTCGTCGTCTTCATAACCATCTTCGCGAGAGTTTCTTCAGTTAGGGCAAGACTATCTATCGTTGTCAAATTCCTTGAATCAAAGAGCCCTCTTCGGGACAGAATAGGTCCGGTCTTCTTTCCAAGAACCGTGCGCGTTGACTCACGAAGAGCTTGCTTGATCCAACCGGGTTTGGCCCCGTCATTCGCGGTTCAACGGAAAATCCCACGAAGGGCCCCCGTTTCAAGGCGGTCGTCTCATTTGGTTGAGATGGATCCCCAACTCAATTGTGAGTCGACTCGTCTCGAGTATGAAAGGCAGTTTTTGGATGGGTGATTGATTCCATGAGCCGATAGTGCCCTCAATAGACCATCATTCCAATCACCACATAAGCTGGCTGAGGCCTGGGAAACGCCATAAAACTCTTGGCAACCGTCCCAAGTTGAATTGGTTAAACGCTGGATTGATTGTGTTCGTGAATTAGCCACATGGCTTTTTGGTTTTGCCACCACTCACGACAAGTTCCCAAGACACTGAAGAAGCCATGTCATGTGTTTGAGCATTAGTTCACCGCCATCAAGATTTATGAACGTTCTCGCACGGACGAGACCAAGATAGTCTCCGAGTCCTTGTAGTAGAACATTTTGGTGCTCATCCTCATCATCTCTATTTTCAACTCTTCTTCCTTCAAAAGCTTCTGCCTGAGCAGCCTGGCCATCTCCTTAGGCTCCAGACTGACTGGCTCGGTTGGATTGGCAATTAAACAGGTTTGCAACCACTGATCCAACCATTTCGCTTCAAACCATCGCTGGAAAGCTCGGGCTGTGCAAATGCAATTTGTCCACTTCAAGGGTGCAAGTGTTTGAATGTATGGGTTGGCGGCTAATGTTCAACCGTCGGACCATTCAAAGTGTGTACAGTAGATGTGCTTCTCGTCGGGAAATCAATGCAAACCATTGTTGTTGTCGCTTTACGGACCTATTTGGTAGACGAGTCATCATCCATCCACTTGCCGCTTCAATGTGCTTAAAGTGCTCCTATCATCATTCCCAAATTTCCAGCACAGCTTGACCAACCAACCGACTTGGCTGGGAGTCGAAATTGAACACGTGTTGGAAAGAATTGTCCCAAAAGAGTCGTAAAGCCATTTCCATCGGGTTCAGCCCGCTAGACCACGGCTATTCGATCGAGTGACGACAATAGTAGGACCTCCACTCGGTGGACTCGTATGGTAGATGACAATAGCTCCAATTCCAGAGGACGTCAAGGCAACAAACCCACGTCCGGAAGGTTGTCTCCAAAGCCCCTAAATAATTCCTTTCAAATACTGTATAGGATTTCCCGACAGTTCGTCTACATCTACGACAAAGTTCAGAAGGTTGAAACATCGCATGAAATACGAGAAACGGGATTTAAAATTCACCCAGATCATCCCACCGACGAGAGAGAAAGAGAGAACGAGAGAAAGATGTAATTGAAGATTTTTAACTAGGCAAACACGGCACGAACGAACGAGAGGTCCTTCCGAGTCAGAGGGCTCATTATTACCCCTCAACCAGTCACTGCCATCACCTCACATCATCGGACTCAGGAAGGGGGTAAAGACATCATCGACATCGTAACCCTTCCCGAGTGATGAACAACAGCCGAAAGGTGATCATGGGTTCCTTAAGAAATATGACTCCGTCTGGTGCATGGTCGAAGGAAGAGCAGTCGCCGTCATCATCAACAAGTTCATCATTATCATCATCTACTATTTTTCCTTCTATTACTACAGTAACCAAGAAGGAAGTGGTGGCACCTCAAGAGGGCTCACTATTGATCCCTCCGCTGGAAGCGATGCTGCGAACTCCTTCAGAATCATCACACTCATACAGAGGGAGGCTTCCCCGAGAAAATCACGACTCATCCAAAACCCAATGTTTTCTCAACAAGCAAATATCGCCTCGATTGGACTCAGCTCTGCGGGCGACGATCAGATCTCAAAAAACAGACGTATTTAGGAGGGCACAAGTAAAAACAACAAGCCCCGGTCCACGGTCCTCCCCCAGGGGCCATGAAGGCGGGAACCGATGTCGGAATCAATTAACTGACTTTCAAGCCAAATTACTACCAAATTCAGGAACCATTGAGCGCCAGTCACGCTATTCACGGAGGAGGCTCAAACCTCGGGTAACTCTGCACAATTGGAGAGTGTTACTCTATGCTGCTCTGGTTGGAGTGCTGCTGAGTCACTTGGGGGCGGCCGAGATTTTAGACGGGTCCAGGGGTGTTCACCGGGACAGCGGTGGAAGTGGAGACGACATGCAAGAAGTGTATTCAGTGGTGAGCGGATCTGCTCACATTCCTTGCAACATCACGGGCACCTCCATAGACGATGGAGCACGCCTCGTGTTGTGGTACAAGGACGATGACCCGCAGCCCGTGTACAGCTTCGACGCTCGATTCTCAACGGTCAAGCATTGGTCCGAAGACCCTCATTTTGGTCCACGTACTTTCTTCCGCGACTCGAGTGACCCGGCTCAGTTAATCATCTCCAGTGTTGAGATGGACGATATGGGGGTCTACAAGTGCCGAGTGGATTTTCGAGAATCCCCAACGGTGATTACCAAAGTGAAATTGAATATCGTGGAAGAGCCAAAGAAGCCGGTCATCTTGGATGACGAGGGCAGTGCGGTCATGGGCAATATTGGCCCGTTTCGCCTCAAGAAGCCGTTGATTCTCGTGTGCATTGTGGAGGGTGGTAACCCTCTCCCCGAGGTCTCCTGGTGGCGTGATGGTCAAATGTTCGACCAAGAAGGGGATCCTAGCACCTACGAAGACGTACTTCAGAATACGTTAGTGATTTCCGCCCTCGATCGGACCTTCCACGACTCCTTATTCGAGTGTCGGGCCATAAATAATAACGTGACCGAACCTCCAACGTAAGTACCTCATCATTCTAATTTGAATGTGTTTCCCTCTAACGAAATGCAGAAAGAGGTCGAATTTTGGCTTTCAAGATGAGAACCGCGATAATCCAGTCGATTCGTTGGTGGCTTGGCGATTTCCTCTTGGCCCACCATAAACCTAACCTCAGATAATTAACATCCCTCGGCGAATCTTCATTGCCCATGGCAGAAATGTGTCCCTCAACAAGAGCTACTAGCTGCATAGCTCTCCTGATCTTGATCTGGCTCTCTTGTTGTACCCAGTTTTTCTCTGAAGGCGCACATCAAGTAGGATCACACTCAACAACTTAGACTCAGCAAGGCCGTGCCTAAAAAAATAGTTGTCGACTTCATCCATGATGGATGTCATGAGGGCTTATCGAATAATCTTATGGGAGAATATTTTTCACTATGAATTCCTCGTTAGGATGCCTCCTGCAGCCTTATCTATGTACTCGGTCATTTTGAAGAGTATCAGGTGAAATCCCTCCTCCGAAGGGTATGCGTGTGTACTGAGAACCATATGCAAAGAAGGTAGGCCTCCCCATCAGGCAGGCCAGCATCTGGGCTCTACCGTAAATACCGTAGACCTGCTAGGGCTTGGAATAATAGTCTATAGAGACGATCTTCAAGTTCTGATGAGTTACTGGGTTGCCACCACCGAAGCGAAATTCCTGAGATATTCACACATAACCATAATTCATTGGTTAGCCAGCTCATATGGCTGTTGTTGTTAGACTATTTGACAGGAATTGTTCGACTTGGTGACCTATCGCGCAACAACAAAATAACCCCCAACCATGCCCCCCCTCCCTCCCCTCTCCTGTCCACTCTTCATCTTCGTTCAGTAAAAGAGTTGTAATCATTGCACAATGGACTCACGTTTATCTTGATGGCTAACTACGTATGTTGGGTGAATTAACTAATTTACCAAACTATGGATCGTTATATATGCTACCTCTTGCTTGAAACTCGCTGGGTTAATGATAAATCACTCAATTTTTAAGTCTTTTACCCTCCTCCAAACACCCTAACCATTCTTGATAGGTCAATGCCGAGCTATTCAATGTGAAATTATTTACCTCGTTACATACGAGTACTTGATGTAAGTTAACCATGTTATTATTCCTCACCATGTGTTGTGCCTGCAGGTGCTTATCAATAATCGCTGGAAGATAATAGTTTGAGCGCTTTTCAAGCGACATGGCATTTATCAAAGCTCTACGTAGATACCTATAATGCGCACCACAATATATTCGGAGTTATTAACTGCGGTAGGCAGCCCCTCTTCTCTTTTTAGAGACTAGAGGCTCTTCGGATAGATGAACGCCAAAAGGCAGGGATGCCATTATGATGTCATTTGGAGAGACATTAATCTCGAAATGTGGATGCACTTAGGTGGGATTTTTCAACATATCTTGTAGTGGCTTGAAATATTATGGTGTTGATAGCTTTGAAGTAAAATGATCACCCATCAAATGGTTTTACAAATCCTGTTTCACAAGATCTAATACAAAATGGGTGCAGAAGTTGCCTTGAACTCGGCCTGCCAAAGGTGGCATGTGTTTTCTGACCTGCACTACCTACAAGATTTCGTGCGAAAAATGCGAGATATCCACAATGACCTTTGTCGGAGATTTAATTGATAGGCCGATGAAAATAACTCTATCATGTCGATTGACCAGGCAGTTCGTTTGAAATCAGAAAAAAAGATATTCACCTTCAAACTCATGGCATCCATGCTTAGGTTTGGTGGACCTCGTTTGCTTAAAAAGTAATACCAATCACCAAAGATTTATTTTTCTGGGCAGTGCACATTTTGACCTGTCACAGATTAAGTCCACTTCAGCGTTGCTTGGTTGTTGGGCTCAAACCGACAGAGCAGCGTACGTACACGAAGGGTTCGTTGGTTTCAAAGGTTTATACGTGATATCACAACATGAATCGAAGATCAGCATCAAGATGCGGGCCCATTATGTTCGAACCTTGTTAGTTCAATGCTTTGCTCTGACAAGTCAAACGAAGCATACCTTCAGCCCATTTGGCAACCAAGACAGATGTGGAATTTGGTCTTTGTCGTCAAATGCCACCATTTCATGTGTCAAATTCAGTTCAAGAATATCGAACTCTTTTCGCCAACTCTTGCCAGCTCATTCATTTTCTAACTCTCTCATTGCTTTGCATTAGTCTCGGTTTTATTACTTCCCTTAATGCGTCGGAGCTTTCAAGGGCAGCTGACTGGACCTCTTTTATCTGGACAGAATAGAATTCTGCGGAGTTCTGAGAACTCGATTACAAACTACAGAGGGCCTTACCGCCTACAAAAAATGGTACACCCAATTTTGAGATACTTTTCGGAGCAGTTTAGGAGTTCAGTTCTCAAATAATGCATCATTAGTTTCGCTTTTTTTTGACGATAGTAGGCCGATGAGGAGGACCTTTGCCGAATTTGAACTGGAATTCAGCTCCTTATCATCATTCGATCTAAAGCGAGGTCGTTCAAGAAGAACCCAAAATGAACATTGGAGATGATGATGCTCCATGGGTCAGAAAGAACTCACGCTCTAATACCGTTTTTGGCACATAAGACCCATGTCAACGTCAGCCCAATGAGTTTGATTGACTATCCACTCAATTTCGTACCAAATTGCCAATCCCACACATTTGGAGACATCGCTTCAATTTAGAATTAGTGAAGTTAGCCGCTTCCCATCAGTTGAAGATTCGTTCACATCACTCGGCATTTTTACGTGTTTTACAATAACGACAAATTGTTTGAAAGCCCCCACTGGAATGAGAGAATGTACGGTATTAGACGATTAGTTGAAAGCCGGTACCCGTTGAAAGTGAGCCCATTTGTCAGACTGACTGCACCAATCACCATGCATTCATTATTCAACCATTCAAAGCAAACAAACGTGACTTTTTGGGTCGTTCACTGGAAATGTTGATGTTAAAGCCTGAAATATAGCTTAGCTTTGAGATCTCGGGGGAGACTTTTGTGATCCTCTTTCATCGACATGTTGAGATTATCGAACACTTGTAATTACTTACCCACGGATTCTCCTTGGGAGGACAGAAAACCCCGTTACAAAACAAAGAACTCATCATGCATACAAATCCTGCCCTGAAGAGTAACATTGAGCGCTTCAGGAGAATCCCCATTAAGTAAGATAGATAAGCATGACCTTCACAGGACCAGTTCATGCCAAGCTCGATCTCTTGATTCGTTTCCATGGCATCATCTACTTTTGCGAAGGCAATCTGTTCTTCAATCATAAGTCGTCTTTCATCTTGACGGTGGTAGACTTAAGAGGACCTTATAATTTCCGTTTCAGGTCGAGTGTATCCATCAAGCTGGAATTACCCATCCTCGAGATCAGTCTCTCCAACCTGCCAGATCCCGTGACCGCAGATGTTCGGTATGACGTGCTGTGTCAAGTGATCGGAGCTCAGCCCCCACCCACCATAACTTGGAGACTAGGCGAGGTTGTGCTACCCGCTAACGCACCGAGATTGTCATTGGAGAACAACTTGACCACCACGGAGTTGAACTTCACCCCCAAGATCAAGGACCAGGGCAAGGTCCTCTCGTGCACGGCCGAGAGTGGCATCTTTCCCCCCCAGAATAAGTCGGTCTCACTGAACGTGTACTACATACCCGTGGTCCATGTCGAGATCATGAACGATATCGATCCCAGCAACATTCGCGAAGGCGATGACATCGTGCTCAAGTGCAACATTCAGGCCCACCCTTGGGTGTGGCGAATCCTCTGGTACAAGGATGGGGAGGAGATGGTCAGCTCGGACCGCGTGGTCATTGATGAGCAGCGGCTCGTGCTCAAGAATGCGAGCAAGTCCTTTTCGGGACAGTTTGTATGCTCAGCTTCCAAAGTGGAAGGCGATGGGTTCAGTAAGCCCATGATGATCACTGTCAACTACAAACCCGTGTGCCTGGCACCTACCATTGAATACAAAGGGAACAACCGTTCCCAAGGAATTGATCTCAAATGTCAAGTGGATGCGAAGCCCAAGTCGTCGACTTTCCGGTGGCTGTTCAACAGCAGCGAGACTCGCTTTGAAATCCCCAGTGCTGAGAGCATCATGTCCTTTGGCAACTACAAACCTACCTCGGGGGACCAGCATGGCGAGGTGCTCTGCTGGGCCTCCAATGATCTCGGCGAGCAGCTCAAGCCCTGTGTGTTTCATGTTGTTCCCTTGGGCGCTCCCCAAGCTCCCCGGGATTGTCAGGTAACGCCCCGTGCCTGCCTTCTTCTCTCCATAATCACGGTGCTCGGTTGTCGGGTCTTTTCTTGATCTCTCAAGTGCTCTCTCTTCAATTACAGATAAGTAACCATTCAGCCTCCACCATTGAAGTGACCTGCACCCCGGGTTTCAGTGGGGGACTCTCACAGCACTTTGTAATGGAGGTTTTTGAGACCCTGCCCAACAACAGCCAGGTGCTGATCGCGTCCAATTGGACCGAGGACTCGACCATTAGTGTGTGGGGATTGGTGCCCGAATCCAATTACATCATCTCCGTGAAGGCTGTCAACGAAAAGGGAGAGAGCTCACCCGTGTACGTGGGTGGAAAGACTGAGGGGTTCATCCAATCGCTCCCCAGGGCCGTCGAGGAGTCCCGGTTACCTTTGCTCTTCGTCATCGTCGGCATCTTGTTGGCCATGATGGTCTTGGGTGCTTGTGTCACGGCCACCGTGGCTTGTAAACGGCGACGCCACAAAATGAGTGCCGATTCGTCTTACGACACCCGGAACGGATCGCCTCTCAGTGTGGACGACGACATCGAGCCCGTGGGCGACCTGTTAGAAACCTCTCAGCCATTGATGGATGAGCATCATGTCATTCAAAATGCTACCATTCAAATGGCCTCGACGCCGTTGAATAATCAACGCAGTCACACCCCGCCCGAACGGAAGGTCAGCTTCCGCGATTGCACCTATTGCCAGTGTGGCAACCGCGTGTCCAGTCGACGCTTGGCCACATCGAACGGAGATCTCCATCGGAACCATCGATTGGGCAACGGCAACTCCAGCATGTTACCCATTGAAAGGGCTGTGGTGCGAACATTTTCCATCGACAAAATGCGTCCAATTTGTCACGTGTGCAACCCTGGCGGGGAAACACCCTATCCGCCTGATCATCAATTTGAAGAACTCGACCAGACCTCTCAAGCCATGTTGAACATGCTGAACACGGGATGAAGCGCCCCTCATCAAAATACCCTCTCTCAACGCCCCAATTTCAAGCGTATCGAATCTTACCTATGTAGAGTATTATTACTCAATCAAGGCACGTTCCACGAGGCCCACATACAAACAATGACTCTTGTCCTGCTACGTACACCGACTGATCCGATTGCATTACGTACATACATGGAAGTGAGTGTGTGTGACAGTGAATGCTCCCCATAGCTGTTTGAAAGCGAATACATAGAATTGTCGAAAAGCCTTGATTCTTTTACTTTGATTTCGCACCAAGCAACTACCGGGGTCACGTCACAAATCTTTTGGGCGTCGTCTGACTCGTTCTTTTTTTTCAAACGTTGTTGGCACGAGATAGTACTCATCACACTTGCGGAGAAACGTAGTAACAAAAGTCCTGCTGCGGCTTGGCATTCTCCGTTCTCATCCCGCGGTGGTCGGTCGTCCGTCGGTCGTTGAACGTCGTGTCGTGTCATGTCATCCCACCCGAGAAAAAAAGTGCAATTCACAAAAAAATGTTCTGGTAGAATTTTTGACGTCTCAATTTGCACCCTTTGTTGAAGAGGCCTCAGCTCAATAATCACATTGTGAAGAGGCTCCTCGGAATAAGGAGGGAATCCGAGGAGGATTCGTATTGACTCTGCGTACACTCTTGATTCTCACCGGCCTCCTAAAAGATTTCTGAACACGTCGAGAGGCCATGTACTACGTACCACCCTTCCATCAACAACTATGAATAATTGGCCTCATCACTTTGGTATTCTCCCAGGAATGCCTCCTAGATCCTCCAGCAACCTCTTTGTATGAGCAACGTGGACGAATCGTCTATGTAGAACCCCTCCGTATGTGTGGGTACGTACGAGCATACGTACTGCATTCGGCAGATTCCTCTCGGATCATGTCAGAGATGCTAAAGCAAGGTTACAACGTTTGATCTAATAAGGCTCATCACCAATATTCCGCCTCTTCTTTCTCGAGGAGGGCCCCAAGTCAGGCCAAGGTAGGCAATCTGGCCTCAATGACGCTGGCCCTCTGATCCTCATCAAGGCCAAACCCCTCCTTCTTTTGAAGTCTGTACGTACTGTCTTACTCGAAGATCTGCATATACCTACCGTACACATGCAGAGGAGCAAGGGGCATGTTTCTCATTAATTAGACAGAGCTTGTTCTTGCCTCATTCTCGTTGATCGCCGCTCCCTGTATAAGAGGCATTCCCTCGTGGCATTTCTGGGTCTGAATATCTTGGACGATTGCAAGCCACCAAAGGAAAGCAAAAGACAAAATCCTGAAACAACGCTGATTCTGCACTCACACCCCAAATTCCCCGATATCGGCGGTGGTCTTCTTCGTTTGCATAGATAACATCGCAAATCATGGAGGCAACCCCTCACTGAATTGTGAAGTTCTCAAATTGAGGGAAGCGCTCGCATCCATTGGCATACTACTTACACTATTACACTTTTGCATGGTACTCCAGCAATGCAATCTCGGGATATCGATCAAGACACATGATGTCTGCATGTGTTAGGGGGTATTCTTGTTTTTCTCAAGTACGTACTACCACTGTACATACGAACCCTCGCTGCCGATGAGTCGACATTATTTTCTGAGATTAGTTGATCCGCGATTGTCCTGATACGTCATCTCACTATAAAAGGTGCACAATCTGCACTGTGGATCGTTATAATACCGTGTGACACCCTTATTTCGCTCTTGTACTTGCTCAACCTGAGATTTTCAAATGGAGAAGCGTCACCAATGAGGCTATGTACCAATACATGTATGGAGCAATGTGCCTACTTGTGAGGATTTGCTTGGCATGTTATTGGAGGCCTTGAGGTACTAGATAATGAAGTGAAAGACATGACATGTTTTTCAGCCTGCCAGAAATGAGTGCAATGGTGCGACGATGATTGGCGGACACCTGCACGAATGTACGTATGCAGATTGGGTTTTGATCCACAAAGCGTGTATTTAGGGGGAAACCTTTTGTTTACGACTGTGAAAAGATTTTTTCCGTCCTTTGCCAAGAAGGAGCCCTTTTCTTGGTCATTCCTGAATATTGTGCTGCAAAAAAGAGCTTCACATGGATAAAAAGAGGCCAATTCAACCCTTTTGTAATGATATGCATGGTTCAAGTTGCTTTTTACACACATTCCAGGCAGACTGATTATTGTAGTCCTGCTCTGGAGTTATTCATTCATACCTGGGAGTTTGACTTAAATTGTCCCAAATGATGCGAAGCTGAAGGAGCGACCCAATTCGTTTGAAGAGCATTTAAAAGTTCATAAACCTACTTGTTCGCGAGGTTTGAAAATGCCATTTTTTGTGCCCTCATTGAGACGGCTGTAAATTTGGACTAAAACAAGCAAGTTGTCATTTTTTTGTTGGTCAGAACAACAAGTAGGGTTTACAATGGTGGACCATGAAATTATGGCTCTTTTTCTTACCTTGACCATTTCTTATGTGCAGTTTGACACGGTCTAGAAAGGCTGCTGCTTCCAGTCTGGTTACTTCAATTCTTGGATCATGTTTCAGACTGGCCCTGAGCTCATTCGGCAAAACTGGCAGAGAGATCTGCCGAGATTGATAGGCGTCTTGTTTCCGAGGGATCAAGTCTCATTCGCATTCTTGGACAACGAGCATCAAACCCCGAGAATAGTAGAACACACTCAAAGTCGAAATCCTACCAAGATAGTAAAATAAATTATATGACGACTATACAAACACTCCGATCTTCAAAGGTGGTTTACTATTGATCGAGTTGTTAGAGAGTCAATATTTTAACACTTCCAAATGAGTGAGCAGTGATAAATTTTTGTTTGACTGACGCTTTTGCAGATCTACCTTGAATGTGTTTTTTGCGGAGCACCAAATATCGTGGAGGCTTTTCGTATCACGTGGGCGATCTACTGCCAAATCCTCTTCAATGGTCACTTTGAGGCGCGTTCGTATTAGAACGTCAAAGTGCTTGCAAAGTGTTTGACTCATATCTAAATGATTGAAGTCGAAGGCACGACTATTCTCAACTCTTTGCATTTGAATTGCCATCACTGCACCATCAATTGAACGAAAAGCCTTGTCTAGAAATCTCAGAATGCCGCTACGGAAAGCCTGTGATTTTAGCATCAAAATTTGCCTGTAAAGGGCTCTTGAAGAGGTGTTTGGTATAGCTTTAACACCCTAATTTTTGCACCTTCATGAGAATAGAAGAGGACCACTAAAGATCTGGGCAGTCTCTCGTACTTGTCAAATTTCCACAAATATTTTTTCATTGAATCCAAGCCATTGGAACTTTATGAAGAAACTGAAATCCTACTATTGCTCAATAGTAAACTATTGATGGACGTCAAACTCTCAAGAGCTTCAGCAGTCCATGGGGGAATACTTCTCTCGTCAGATGAATGACCTCGTAACGTTCCACATAAAATGTATTCCAGCTTATTTGACATTGGCATGTGGGTTGTTGTTGCTGTTGTTGTCTTAAAGACACCCTTTGGGTAATTTCGCAAGGGTCGGATCTCTTGAAGAGATAACGGCAGCATTTCGTAGTCGGTCTGGAATGATGTGAAAAAGATGGGGTTTAAGGGTTAAAAAAAAAGTGTGGTGTACGACTATAAAGCAACAAGGTCCAACCTAAAAGTGAGTAAGAATCTGCATATTCGGACCCAAGATACTGCGAATATGGCCCTCAAAATTGGCTATACTGTTTTTCAACCTGCGATGGTAGCAATGGGCCACCCAAATTTTGAAGCTGTCCGATTTCGATCTTTACAGGACCCTTTTCACTGCCCATACGCTCCAAGGTTCGAGCATAATTTGGCAAATATGTGTTGAGCATATATTCTTGGGAGAAAAATAAGGACTCTTGAACCTGGGAACGATTCCAGAGTCGAGTTTCTGTGGTGAGCCTCACAGATTTCACGTTACTCGAAGGTCTGATAATAGAATCCTCGAGGGAAGCGTTCAAATGGTACAATTCCAAGTCATTTTACCTTCACTTCTCTACCTAGTTACAATACTATCAACACCAAGGCCCAGGACTTTGGTTATAGTATCGATTTAACCTACTAATTAAGAAGAACAAACCATGAAATTGAAAATTATTCATGCTCGAAGAATTGTGTAGAAGTTCCGCCTCATCATTCGCCCGCGATCGACTTACAAAATGATAGATATTGACAGCAGAATTATCTTCCATTTTTAGACATGTCATACGAATACTCGTGGGCAATTAAATAACACGGCACGGCATCAGTTTCATTTTCCATTCAAATCAAGTGAGGCCCTAGAGCAAACCTAAAGGTTCGACTGCGTCACCCTCAATTGTATTTAGGTGACATTCCCTAATTGACACTAACGGAGATACGAGGAACGACAAGGGTGATTGGAACAACGGTAAATGTAAAATAGATGTACCTCTTTTTCTACTCGAGGTAACTAGGACACACGTCGAGATCACTTTTGAGCTCCCCTCAGTTTTCTCTTTGTATTGGACAAAGCATTGTAACCTGTCACCTATGAACAGGGTATGTACGTAGGCTTGGTCTTCACGTACTCGTACATACGTATATCTGCTTAGCACAATGAGATGCTTCTTTCTCTCTCTCGAGTGAAATCCGAACATTTCTTTCCAATTCAAAGCACTTCAGTCATGTCGTCGTCGTCGTTGTTGTTGTGGTCCTCATCATCGTCATATTATGAGTAGGAGTGCTTGCAGTGGCAATACTGGTCCAAATTATCCAATTGAAGATAAAGTAGGGCTTTCAGTTCAAAAAACAGAGAGATTTCGCGTCTCCTTTGTGCTCGCGACTAATCTCCTAAAGTGCAGGAATGCAACTCAATGAATAGTAAATGCGACCCTGTGTGTGAGCAACATGTCCTCCCCTCTTTCTCTTTTCACTCCCCTTGGCATTCAAACATGGCTTCCCCACGCCCCCACCAATTCCTGGGGACCAAGTGAATTGTACATATTGCATTCACATCGAACCCAAAACCTGTGAGTGTTAGACAGGAGTTTCCAATTGTATTCAACTAGCATCACACGCACGCACTCTGGGCTGTATGAATTGGTCTTTACCCTACCGTGAGAGTTTGAGCTTATTGGCCATCCATCCCATTGGCAATAGCATCCCTTCTTCTTTTTTTGATCTGAGACGTCGACGTCATGCTTGCTGGAAAATCGTGGCTCAAATCATCGCTTTCACACCCGAAACGCAAAATGCCTGTTGAGTCTTTTGATTGAGTGGCATGAATAAATATATAGGATTTTCGATTTGAATTCGTATTAACATCAATTCCCGGTGAGTCAATAACGAAACTCCAAAAAGGCCAAATCACATTGGCTCAGGCCTCGAAAGGAACTGGAACCTGAATGAATGAGCGAGTGAGTTGAGTGAGTTAGTGAAAGAACGCCACCCATTATCCAAGACGAATGACTGGAAGACCAAGTGACAACAATATACAATTTGAACAGGCTCACGGCACACACGCATTCCAAAGATGAGTCTAATTGGGCTGGCAGAAGGCAGAAGTAAAAAAAGGGTGGATGAGATGTTTCATGCCCAATCTGTAAACTCAGAGATGCGATGACGGGTTCTCATCTAACTTCGCTGCCGTCTGCCAAACAAACACCCCTCCTCCCCTTTTTTACGTATGAGTTTATTTGGTTTTCCTATTCATAAGATTATAAAATAGTCTCGGGAAATGTCAGATGTTAGGAATATACGAAGAGAGCTCTTGTTTGAGCATGTATGGTGTTCGTGGAGATCGAGACTAATGATGGTACCGGATTCGAGGCAACACATCATTGTTGCATCGCCACGAGGTGTCAACAGCATTTTTTGTGATTCCTCTATGTATATCCCAGGTAGTATCATTAACCACGTTCTCTGGGTCTCTTGACCCGCCGTCTGAAAGTTCATTGTTGGCCGATGTCGTCTCAGTTCTTTTTGCATCGAGCACGAGATACTCGTAGAATGGTCACATTATTTTTTGATATTATTATTGGTATTATTATTGGTTATCTTGGTCATGTTAAGGCGTAAAAATATATCTATGAAAATAAGTGCATAAGCATGATAAAAAAAGTGGATAAATATGTATTAGATCATTATTTTATTGAAGAGTTGAAATCGCGCTGAAATGCATCAGCAAATGCAAAGGTATGTACATTTAGAGAAATTGTCAATTAATGAAGGCTTTCAAAGTGACTTAATGACCTTTTACATGAGCCAGGCTTAGCCAAAGAGTATCATTCAGCTATGACTGGCTGGCTTTAGGACAGTAAAGGACGTTTCTCATGTTCCTAGGGATAAGTCTTACGTCCTAATTTGGATTAGAGTATTTGACGTTTCCTGTCAGAACTGCCACAACTAAGTCAGACTCACTCATTTGAAGTGAAGTTAGACTGATTCAAAGAAACTTGAACATTAAATCATCAGCTTAGTCTTACCCAACTCGCATTATGAATGAGCACTCACTGAAACAGTCTCAACGAAGAGTGCGAAAAAACACGAGTCCAAAAAGAACGATTTATGAGTGTTCCGCCTCCAATTTTTGTTCAGTCATTAAACGCAGAATAGTACAATTTAAAAGCCAGGGAAACGGAGGTTTAGCCTACAAGAGACCTCTGACGAAGAAAACGCTTGGTCGTAATCCCTGCATGCAAAAAGGCATTTGAAATTAAATTATACACTTCGCACCCTAAACTAGCATTGCAAATTAGAAGCCAATGATGAATGAGTTTAAAGCCACCGTTTCTCAGCCTGGCAATTTTAGGTTCCATGATTAACATTTGAGCAATGGACTCGGCAATGACATGCGGTCACGACTTTGTTTTATCAAGTTCTTCACCAAGAACACTTTTTCTCTGAAACCCTATCAACCTTGGGAAATATATTACTGGTACTATCTACGTTTGAAGAGATTGAAGTAAATCAGCGACCAGCAATGAAAACCAGTCTCGAAACGGAGGGGAACGTACGAACGACTTATTGGCATCAGGAAAAGAAAATTAGCTTTGCAACTGACGAAATCATGTTACCTTGGGAAAGAATAACCTATTTTGGCCTGCTTAACATTTGAATAATAGTGTTTGTTCTTCGAAATCAAATGCGACAGCCAATCTATCAAAGTGGCGTGCCTAAAAAAGCAATGGACGACGTTTAAAGACGTAAAACGAGGGTGCGTTGAAAAAATGTTCCGAGGTTGCGACGAGAATTCTTTTTAGAATTGAGCGATATATTTACATTTCAATGGCTTTGCACCATTTAAATTTAATTTTAATCGCTCTTCTCCAAGGTTTCGGTAAGCTGTTAGAGTATAGAGTTTTTGGTTTGATAACAAACCTTACATCCAATTTGTACATCTTATTTAGCTTTGCATTCATATTAAGTTTGAATCACCAACGAATTAGATTTGGGGGGATCTGGCTCGGCCCTATAGACAGGGCCGATAAGGAATTTTGGTTAAGTTCAAGTCTGACTTGAAAAATGTTATTGGATCACGATCTACATATGCCCTACGATTATTTGAGGGCAGTATATATAATAAAGAGGGAGCCCGAGAAAGAAGAGACAAGGGCTTCATTGTTTTAACAAGCCTAGATTCTTGAGGACAGCGTCTGCGGTTATTGTAATTTACCCGAAAAAAGCTTTTGAAAACGTACCAGTACCAGATAACTTTTGTACCCTCTTTGAATACAGTGCAGTCTCAACCTTCCTGGCACCCTCTCCCAATACTAGAGCTCCCTTATACCTGTGATGTTTCTAGTTCAACATCTTTGGTATTATGCGACAAATAATGACACAAATGTGGAAAGCTTGACGGTTGTTATTTCAAGTCAGGCTTACTCAAACATATAGGTTTATTTGTTTGTTTATTATGGAATCAGATGGCAGTTTCTCGACTCAATTTTGAACGATTTCACTGGATTTCTCGTGCTAACTTTCCCGCTAACGAAATTCTACTTGTAAAGATTTAGCATCGTGACGTTATCTTTGGACTTAGAATAGATGTGAAATAGGCCCTCTACTAGACTGTTAGAATATGGGACATTCCACGTCAAGTGTGCTCACCCTCACGCACTTAGATCTCAGAATCTCTTGATATTTCACACATGCAATAACTAGGTTGGGACCATGGGATCAATATGTCCTGTTCTAGGGCCATGTCCATTTTTGGCCAAACCACTTGACCATCGGCGTTTGAAAAGCCATAACTCAGGCTGTATTTATCCAATTGAGATGAATGTTGTATCACTAAAAGCGAATTTGCAGGGCCATGTTGCCAGGCATCTGGAAAGCCATGTTGGTGAACACTTCCAAGTCGTATATATGCATTTGATCACAATTGCATATCAAAACTGCTAATAATAGCGAGTAGTTACACATGGTGCTTTTCTGCATGAAATTTGAAAAATTAATTTGAATCTAAACCCATTGAGATCCCGTTTTTGTTTTTGAAGCACTTATAGAGCTCACATCGAGCCATGTACAGGCAAAAAATTGAAACATTTCGGATTGCAGTTTGGCAAAGGTCAACGGTCAAAGGCTAAATAAAGACATTGTTCGTCGAATTTCGAACTGTGTTCTTGATTATTACAATTCAATCAATAGACCAATGTCCCAGGGGTATTTTAATACAAAATTCATCTCAATTAGATAATTATAGTCGCAGCTATGGCTCTTCAAACACCGATGATCAAGCGGTTTGGCTAAAAAATGGACATGGCCCTAGAATAGACCCTAGATGGCCTGGGCACCTGAAACTTGTATGACGTTTTCATAGGTCAACAAATCTTGAATATGCGTCACCCATTTAGGCTCCAATGAGTTCAGCAGGTTTGCAAAAGGTCGAACGAGTCCAAAGATGTTTCACTAGGAACATCACAGGAATGAGAGAGCTCTCGAATTGGGAGAGATTAAAAAAGTTGGGATTGGACATTGTTCAGAGAAGGTACGAAAGGTATCTGATACTGCATGTCTTCAAAAGCATCCATGAGCTTTGTCCCAACCCAGGATTTAGGGTCATTTCTAGTGACTGTAGAGGCTTAATGTGCGTTTTGAGAGCACCTTCAAGCCCTCGAGAATCCAGGTTAGTTCGAACTATTGCATTCCCTGTAGCAGTCAGAAAAGTCCGTGAAAAACCAAACAAAAAAACACTTTCTCCTCCACCTTTACAGTATTTGTCTTCAACTTTGCTCAAAACTCGTCATGGGAAACCAAAGCAGTCTACTTTTGACGACAGAACAACCACTCGTGTGTTCTTACTAAATCTCACTTTGTCGTTTGTCGTTTTCACACGTGGAAGAAAGCAGTTATACGGCAAACGTAGAATCGTTGTTTATATGAGGTGATGTAATGGGAAATAAGTTAATTGACCACCCCCCACCCCGTCCCGTCTATGGCAATTATCTAGCAGTGTAGAAATAATGCTCATCAAATGAAGGTTCTTGTCAGAGGTAATAATTGGTTAACGAATTTCATAGTTGAACATTTACCTGCCCTCCATTATTTCCATGGTTACTCCAAGAGCTTCATTTCCTTCACTAAATAGATACGACCCTTGAAGGTGTATTTAAATTTCGAATAGCCCGTTGGAAAAACGAAGGATCTGTAAAGCACTGAAACCGAGGTTGTGTTGATTGCACGCTTATAACATTTCGTTGATACATCAAGCTCAACTCAGGTCAGAGACGCTAGCCGTCCCTGTCAGAGAACAGAATAATATGTGAAATTGTTCCTTTCTTTTCACGAGTTGGAATGTTTTGGTATTACTACAGACCACAAGGTCTAAAAGAGTTGTTTGTCAAACAAACCTCGTTAGGAGGAGACATTTTTACCAAAATGCGTATTCGCCTGGATAATCTCCGACAGTTGACAAGCAAGACGACGAAGAAAAATATCATGTATGTATGGACGAAGACGGAAAGAAAGTTCCCTATCTTTCAAGGCCAGCTCTGGTGACCGTGTCAACTAACCTCAAAGGTTTGCCACAAAATGACAAGAATGACGTGCCTCTGAGACTCATGGGTGATCTTAATAGAGTGATAATCCATCACTCCCAATTGGATCTCTGACCCAATACAAGACATTTTGAGGTTGTCTAATGGGTAGGTGCTAAATTTGCGTTTCAAACAATGCTCACATTAGTGCGGTCTTTGGCATTTTTATTTGTGAAATGCATGAAATTCATTCATGATCAAGAATAGCAACGGTTTTTGTTTCTTTATTTGCAGTGCACTATGGAAGGAATAAAAAAATCTGTGCCCATTGTAGTTCCGTCTTCGAATGATTTTCCCCCTTTTATCGTAGGTGTTAAACGTCCGACCGCTCAAGTGCTAAGGTTGAGTTTTAATTTCAACTAGATAACAATGACCAGGGTCACTTTTCATCACCATGAAACAGGGGAATTGCTGACCCACCCCAGCTAGGATAATGCTTCGACACATGATCACGTATTGTCCGCAAGACAAATTCCAGACACCCATCGGCTAAAATGTTACTAAAAGGTTCCAGTATTCCATTTTTTCTTGCCTGTTATTCCCCAAAAGTCCTGCATACTCTCAATCAAAAGTATTTGCTTGTAAGCCTAATTACATCTTCATTCACAATATTCACTTGCATTTGGTGGACTCAGACTAAAGCATTTGACGTCTAAAGAATGTAACTTTGTGCACCGTTTGACAATTACCTCATTTGCATTAATGACCATGGGCCCACAATAGATGCACTCATTTTTTCGTAATTGAATTATTTATTTCTACTTTCAGGCATCTCATGGCGCAAGTTTCTATAAGCAAATGCATTAGCATTTTTAAGCATATCTATAAAAACAAATAAAATAGTTATGCATGCGAAGAGCAATAAAGCAATGGACTAGAATGTGATATCACAATCAAGATTGCTATGTAGAGTTCGTTCCGTGCATAGGGAAAAAGCGAAGATGGGATAAACAGACAGTATATAAAAATTTGGGTAAATATGAAAATGATGCATTGTGCCTTTCAGGATCTTTAGGTAATATCAATTGAATATAAGACGAATGCGTAGCTTTTGCGATCACATTGTAATCGGGTGTGTGTCATAACTATTTTTCCGAAATCTTTGTTACAAACAAGAGTCGAAAATTTATTTCAGACCTATTTGGTTCTTACGTGCCTCAATTAAATCCATTCGATTATGAAACACAAGTAAATAGGTATGGCTTAAAATTACCAAAGTATTACCAAAAGGCTTTTGTTGTTAACAAAAAATACGATTTCTAAGCAAATGCAGAGTAACTTCTTTCTAAAAAGATAGATATTGGTCGCAAATCCATGTTGCCATTGACTTATGCTTACGTCTAAATCTCGACACTTGAAACAAATTTCTTGTCGGATTTTCAACAATGCACTCATTGTTATTTGCGCTTCGTTAGTACCTTCGACATCTTTACGAGACGGTATTTGCGTTGTCTTTTGCTCCTCGTTCGATGATTTACATCTGAAACGTTCCGTTATGAAGATATTAGAATAATTAAACATTCAATGTAAGAACGTAGCCATTTTTGGAGGTCCTTTGTCACGCCAAGCATTAGAATTGTTTTTTTTTGCTTCTCGATTCATTGACCAGAAAAATGAGCAAAGTTCGTTCCGGGACTAACTCTGACATATCTACTTCACATCGATTTACCTACTACTACAGTAAATGCAGGCAGAAAGAGGGAAAAAGCCAGTGCGGGCGGGGTCGTCCTTACTCTGAGGAAGTAAGTGTGATCATGACGCCGCTGGGCCCATGATTTCCAGACATGAAGTGTGACTTGAGCCAAGATAATATTGAGGAGCTCAGGCCCACCCAAGTCCCAGGATGATCCACGCCGAGGCCAAACCTAGGTGCGATGTGTGTACATTGTTCCCCGGAGAGTCAGTGCAACTTGAAGTATATGTATGTGTGTGAGGGGGTGCGTGAGAGGGGGGGGGGGATTTTTTTCTGTGTTGACGGAACTCGGGCCAATCTCCGATCAACTTGACCTCGAGGACAAGAGGCACGAGTCGCATGTACAATGTACATCTATCGAAGAAGCTCGATGCTCGATGCTCGATTCAAAAGCCTGCCTACCTTCATAGTTCCTTGGTGCAGTAGCTACAGCTAGGATCATCATCACGACTAATCTCGCGGAACAAGCCTTGGAAAGAAGTTGGAGAAAGAGAAATCATCCCATTCAAACGGCATTATGTCACGTCAGCCATACAGAACACAGAGTGATACGCTCAAATTGCAGAGATTGATATCGGTATTGAAAGAGAGGGGGAGCGACCTGGGAAATGCTCTGGAATCCAGTGCTTCAGATTTCTTGAGCGATGTGAAGCCGAGGACAACAGATCATTTGAGTCAGACTCAAGGTGGAACAAGTTCTGTTCCTCACTATACCGGTGATTGTGAAGACGAAGGAAGCAGTTTTGGGGACGCCAGTGATTGGGGAAGTGAGTGGGAGGAGGAAGAAGAAGACGAGGACGAAGAAGAAGAAATGGAGGAAATTCCCAAAGGGCCCCCTCCAACCCCGGCAGAGTCCCTAAAAAAGCCTTCCTTTCCAGTTAACCCCCCCAAAGCCCCTGAGAAAACCGAGGTCAGACTGACCCCTCCTCCTCCTAAAATTGCTCCACCCCCCGTTCCCAATGATGAGGAGCCTTTGAACCAATCCGTTCGACGGCGCAGTAGTGTTTTTAAGGCCTTGCGAAAAGACGCCGGAATTGCGGCCATGATGAAGAAGCAATTGGGAGTGAGGTTTAAGGAGCCCTCGCCGAATGATGAGGATGACGATAATGAGGATGGACCTGGATCAAGGCGCAAGAACAGCAGTGTGGGCAACTTATTGAAGACGAGTGCACTAATGCTGCAATCCCTGACCCTGAATATTTCGAAGGAAGAGCTAGATGCGCTCGAGAAAAAGCGATTGGATGACCTGACTGATCAGAAAGATGGACATCAAAGTCAAGCAGGCGAGAAGGAGGACTTGGTTGACTCCACCACCCCGAGTACTAACGATCATCAATCCAGTCATGAGCGATTATCCGTCAGTGACTCTAGATTGCCGGAAACAATGGATGTTGAATCTTCCCCAATAGTTTCATCCCTTGAGACTCTGGTTCGCCCAAATATAACCATTTCTTCCGAACCCGAACCGACTGGTCATGACGGTGAGAGTGAGCACCCCAATACCGACATTGATTGGGAGAAAGATTCCGAATACCAATCCTCGAGCATGGCCGAAGATTCGCCCATAGCCACAGAGGACGACGACTTCAGGCCCAAGAAACGCCTTGCTCCCAAGCACAAGAAAAGGAAATCCACGTTGGCCACGCAATGGCGGAAACAAAGGGAACGCAAACGCTCAGGCTCTATGTCTCCCAATGCGATGTCTCCCAATGCGATGTCTCCCAATGATGATCTCTCCAATGCGAGACTGCTCAATGACAACGATAGTAACAATAACGACGTGGATGCCAGTAATGAAGTGTGCATCGACACGGTACCTGTGATGGCAAGTTGATCCTTCTATCAGTGAAAGACGATACTTTTGTTTATTTTCTGACGTAAGCATTTCCAACAATACATTTATAAGCTGTTTTTTTTTCTCTGGCACTGAATTTGACCTTGAGGTTGTTATGTTTGGCAATCGACTTTTGATTTGGTTCAATCCTCCTTTTCTATTGGATGCAGAACGATAAACCACTCTACGTCAGAAGGCCATCTTGTTCCAAAGGGGTGTGTTTGGTGCAACGCTTCAGTCCAAGTAACGCCTCCGCTTGTTTGATCTTCCGCTCCTGTTCCTCTAACTTTTCCGCTCGTCGATGTGAGACCTCATTCCGCCACAAGCGGTTCTTGTAGTAACTGGCAAAGCTATTCACCACGATCGGAATGGGCAGAGTCAGGATAAAGATCCCAACCAAAGCGCACAGACCGCCAATCACTTTGCCCATGAAAGTTCTTGGGCTTTTATGATCGTAGCCCACGGTGGTCAAAGTCATGATGCCCCACCAGAAGCTGTCCAAGAAAGTCCATCCATCTTCGTCCAAGGTGTCTTTTTCTGCATAGTAGACCAGACTGGCAAAGGTCAGAACAGCTACACCCACAAGTAGCATGAGGAGACCGAGCTCCTTGTAGGCTTGGTTCAACGTGTAGATCAGGGATTGTAGACCGGCAAAGTGTCGCACCAGTTTGAAGATACGCATTATCCTCAGAACCCGGACCAATCGGACGAGCTTACCGGCCTTGCCTATGATCTGCATGTCCTCCATGCTATCCAGGACCAAGGTCAGGTAGAAAGGTATGATGGCAAATAAGTCCACTAAGTTCATGGGATCTTTGACAAAGATCCACTTGCGTGGAGCGCAAGCGAAACGAATCAGATACTCGAGAGTAAAGAATGAGATCGAGAGGTCATCTATGATTTTAAGAGCGAAAACCACACTCGGATTTTCTTTGGCACCAATGTCGTCTTCTTGAAATTCAGGGAACGTCTGCAGAATGAAAGTGAGCGTCGAGATGATCACCACGCCCAAAGACGAAAACCCAGCCACCTGAAAAACAGAGTATCATTCATTAAGGCCAGGATTGAAGTACAGAACATATGTTTTGGTGTAATGCTTGTTACTGTAAGTGCCACTCATGATAGGGAGTATAGAAAGGGTATTGATTGGTGCATATGTAATATGGATAAGAGGATCAAAGAGTTATTTAAGAACAATGCTCTAAACACATTTACGAATCTTAAATGGAAATAGAATGGAACATTTATGAATTGTGTTTCCTGTCGTAAGGCAAAAATGAATAAGAAGAATGATGCATGTAGCTCCACGTTTTTTAAACTATTATATGTAAGCCACAGAAAACAAGAACCCATCTTATTCAGGATTCCTGCCCTATTCTAGATTATTTTTCCCAATTAATGAATACTAAAACATACCGTGTTAAAAAAAAATCAGAATCGAGTGATACACGGTTTCTTTTTCAGTTCTCGTTCAGGGTTTTTCGAAAGTCCTACCACCTAGGGGGATTTTATTTTTTCTCATCCATGCCTAACAATGACATTGTAATGTGACATCCTTCGTTAGGCTGTTGATCAAAGAAAAAACATTCGAGCTCCCAGCCGGTCGTCCGTCCGTCGTCTTACTTGACAACTACGAAATTTGTGACGGTTGAGACTACTTGAGACACTTGAGTTTGTTCATGAAAGGGCGGCAAGGCCGTCAAGTCCAGCGGAACGAAGTGTTTCCTACTCACGAGACTTCGGACTTCTTTTTGGGAAGAGGAATGGATCACTCACTCGTCAATAGTGCGGATACCGAACAGTGTGGGATGCAAAGGATGCAAATGAAAGGTCAATTGGGGGTAAATGAGGGGAAATGTTTGACATTGTTGACATCTTTTTTGACATGAGGAGGACTACTTAACCTCGAGGGGAAAAAGTGTGTGCATATTTATACGTAAATGTCGGCTTTGACTTTGGCGAGCTTGTTTCATGGTTTCTTATTTTGAAGGAGGAAGTTGGAAGTAGTAGGAATGTAGGAAGTTCGAGATTCATCTTTACTAGCAAAGATCAAAAGAAAAACGCAATCAAACGGCTCAAAATTATCCCAACGAGCTCAAGCTAAAGTACCTTTTTCTCGTTGGCTGAGTCACGTCCCATGATTAGTTATGCTACATTAATGATTAAATTTCATACACAGTGCATACAAAGTGGATGATGAAGCAGATGGAACTTGTTAAGAAAGGAGCGCATGAAGAATAGTCATCCCCATGAATGTTTCATTAGTCTTAAATGAGGTGTTTTTCGCTACCTGTGCCGCTAATGAGGTCTCAGGATATTCTGTGATTCTCCACAAGGTCCCTCGTATTCGACCGATGTGACTGTCCCCGAAATTTTCGTACTTTTTTCGATCTTCATCGCGTTGTCTGGCCATTTGATCTCCTTTGAACTCTTTGAAACAGGCTTCGATTTCAGGGTAATATTTGAGAGCACAACACGGATCCAAATAGAGCTCGTCAATCCCCCAGAAGGCCAGGTCATCCTTGAAGACCATGGCACACGTGTCTACCGTGAGATGAAGTGTGCCCATGCGGTAGAAGTCCAGAATCGAATTAAACGAAGTCCAATTCCGATTGAAATAGAACTCTGGAAGTGGACCTGGAGTATAACCATCGCACAAAGCTAAGATCTCCTGGGACGAGACTGCGCGGACCAAACGTGACAGACGCGTTCGAGGAAGAGTGGAGAAATTGGATTTGAGCACTTTGAACGGCATTCCACCCACATTGATAATCAGCAAGTCTTCGCTTTGGGCAATTTCGTCGCTTTGATTGTCCTTGTAAATCGGATCGATACATTCGGTGAGGCATTGGCCATTCCGCACCAAATAGGATTTGGCCATCTTTGAGAACGAAGTCCTTCGGCCTCGATGTTGCCAGTGTTCGCGATGCTTGTGACAACAGAGTTCTTCTTGCAAATATTTGGCGCGATCTATTGGAAATAGCAAAACGTGACAAAAATGGATGGGCAAGACCACCAAGAGAAGTCAATAGCCACGTTTACGTGTTTGTAGCTCCTAAAGTCTAAATCTTGACTCTTGATCCACCGGAGAAGAGACTTCCAAACCCATGATTGTTGCCGTGTTCTTTACCTCTGATATGCGTGAGAGAAAAGAGATCCAAAAGAAGGCCGCTTCACGAAGACTACAGCCGGGAAAACGAAGCGAGAGAGAAAGAAAAGGCGAGAGAGAGACGGTGGATGGATGGTGCCACGGCCTTCCCAAGGCCTTTCCACGGCCCTTCAATCGAGGGGATGGAACACAAACCCCCTTAGATTTCAAATTCTGCTAAAAGCTCTCTGTGTGCTTTGAAGTTCCCCCAAGGCTGTTACGAAAATGAACTAACAAATATTAGATCAATACTCGCTTCTGGAAAAAATGTATGACAAGCGAAATTCTCGAGAGCCACTTCCGAACTCAGTCCCGTGGTTCATATACGGCAATAATGGTACACATAGAACTGGTCTTTTCGGATGCAAAACATGCTCTTGTGGTATTGGGATTAAGCAAACGCGGTGCATATTCTCGGAACCACAAGGAAGTCAAGCATGAAAAGACTCGGAGAAGAAGGCACAATTCTCTCATTGTTCATGTGTGTGGATGGGAATGAATCAATCCATATTTTATGAGCTCGTGACATTCTCAAAAATGCAAGCGGTTTGATGACCTTTTGCTGTACCAACAACAAGATGTTTAGCCTTGAGAGGCTGTGTGACCAGCCAAAACACGGACCATTCAATGGAAAATAATTAAGCATCTTGTGCAAATCTTTGACGAACCAAAAACAAAACTTCAAAGGAAACAATTAGCCTACCTTACTTACCATACGTTGAAATAGGAATTGAACCAAACAAGAGGCTTCTCATCTCGGGGTGGTGTTCACAAAACAAGTAATGTACAGATTCTGGTCAACGTGGGAATTCTCGAAGATAGTCTTGAATGAATTTCTCATAACGAACGAGACTAGTTTTTCAAACGGGTCAATGTTCAGGAAGACTTCAATGTTAGGAGGCTGAACGGTGAACACACGTTACATGCTTTTCTCACATTAAAAAAAAATATTTGTCCGGCAGCTGCTCCACCAAAGGCCTACAACTCGGCATCGTCTGACTTCTTTTTGTAAGTAATCATGGACTGATTATTCAGTAGTCTTTGGAACAGTCCAAAGTTTTGCCGAAAAGGTATCTGCTCTATTTCAAATGTCAGCGAATTTCAAAACTTTCCATGTGAAATCTAAACATATGCTCGAGTGCTCAATGGATACCTCGTTTTCATTGTGTTTGGAATTATTGTATGCGTGCGAAACGAGAACTCCTCATTCCGACACACGATGGCCTTTAATTTCCCACTGATACTCGACAAAACTGTTCACATCCCAAAATACTGTACGACAACAACGAAAGGGAATTTCAAAAACATGTCAAAAGTAGGGTTTGTACTTTTTTAAATATATAACAAAACATAAGTAGGTACAATTTCACTTAGGCATGGTAAGCAGGGGCGTGCTTGGGGCTGGGTTTATACTCCGGGTAGGAAGCTTCTCCGACGTACTTGACATCAGCGACATATCCATTCACGTGGTCAGCGGTGTAGGTTACGATTTGAGTGCGACCATCGGGAAGGGCGACACTGTATTCACCTTGAAGGTTACCATAAGCATCCTGCTCCTCCTTCTTGTCAAAGTCAGCGCCGGTGTAACCGTCCTTGACGCCGTACTGGTAGGCGAAAGGCTGGGGAGCCTCATCCTTGTATTCGGCATGGGGCTTGTAGGGGGCGGGTTTGTAAGGGGCGGGTTTGTAAGGGGCAGGTTCGTAGGGTCTGGGGTTATCGGCGAGGACGGTAGCCACGAGGGCAGAGGCAACAAGGACCTGCAAATGAAGAGAGACAGTAAAAACCATTCAAGACGGCATCGAATAAGATGAGGCCTCGCTCCCGCCAGTTGAACGAGCCTTTGGGCCTTTGATCAGCTTGAGCCTTAAGCAAACTTTTGAAGCACATCTTTCACTTTTGGCATCACTTTGAAAACAAAAAATCATGTTGGCAAAGTCAGAGAGAGAGTGGCTCTTGAAGATTCTGAACCACAGAGCACGACGACGTGTGACAGAAAGCTTCCACTTTGACGATGAGGAAAAGTTTGAGCTTGGATTTGGCAGCCGTGGTCTTACCTTGAACATTTTGATAGTTGTGAACGTCTGCTAGGTGACTGACATCCAACTGTTCGAAGATCGGGCGTTTTATAGGTGGCAGAGATTGAACGTGTCCAATATGGTCACGTACGGGTGCATCTATCTCAAGGGAAGAAACAACGGGTGCATCTTCTTCGTGTATGTATATGGTTGGCATACTCGGTACGTAGATCCGGTAAGGCAACACCAGTGTTGCTACGCTGCGAGCCGTACGCATCACTGCGTTCCGAATGTACCTACCCTACGCAAAAACCGGTCTTTCATTATCCTGCCTTCTGGGTTGAGTGCCCTCTCAAGAATCATTTCCACATGAGCCTGCACGCCCCATGCCACCGCCCCACTTGCACTAGCACTAGCACACTCATACATATCTACGCACGTACGATGTGTGCCAACTCATAAAGCCTAAGGAGGAAGTCATTTCTAAGGGTTGCCTAGGGTCAACTCAGCTCAACTTGAAATTGGGTCTTTACTAACTAAATAAAATATGGTATATAGTATGTGTATGTATGTGTTTTTATTAATTTAACCAAATTTGGGACGTATCCAAAAAATGAGTTTTTTTGGTGCGTGTGGCGAGGTCTTTGAACTCGCTTGCTGCTCCTGCTCATACGATTGTAACATAATTGATTCCAATGTTCTAAGAGTTAACGTTGCGTGGTTTTGTTTAAAGGCATGATTTAGAGCCATGTTCCACATGTCATGCAACAGAATAGTTGGTCTTGATTGAAGGTGTCTTCAAGATTGTTATTGTGTGACCATATGAGTGTGCCTACAGTAGAATGTCCTATAAGCTCGGAGTGTTTGTAGTTCTGGGGGACACCGTAGGGATTAGTTTCTGTACCCTATTGATTATCCACCTCATCCTAATTGACGGTTGAAGTATATAGGGTTTACAAATGTGACTTGCATTTGGAGAATGGTCTAATCACGGACAGAGCTGCTCCGTAAGAGCGACAGAATGCGACTAAAGAACACGATTCTCATTCATGAAATGTTCCTGATAACGTCACACATGTCTTGGCTGGGTTCAACTCAAATTTCCCTCATTTCGAAATTATTTATTCCAACGTCAGGTCTGTCAGGAGGCCCAAACCAAAAGTGAAAGAGCCACGCAAGATTGCTAAATATAGTTCTTGTGACATGCCTTGAACGAAAAAGTAATTTGTCCATTTTTGCCAAAGGCCACCATAGCACAAAAGATTTCAACATGGAACAATCGGCGCCATTGCACCTATATCTGCTGTAGGCTATTGCACAAAAGCTAATAAAGTGCACTCAAACAGCATAATGACCGTGATTTTTTTCGTTTAGCGTAAACTTTACATTTATTGACTCCGGTAAAGCTTTTGATTTCAAACGTGCGCTTTTATGCCATTGGGTGGGCTGTCCAGTCAGGTTTCAAGACTTTTATACGTTTTGTGAATTCATATTCATGGCACTAACCCCAATAGCATAGTATTTCTTTTATATGGCATCACTGCATGCAATTTTTGATTAAAAAACTTGCTTTCTAAAGAGTACAAATCTTCTTGGCATGACCAATTTTCCCTTGGTCACAGAAATAAACGAACGAACATCTCGTTTTGCGCGAAAAGGCATGAAACAAAAATAAATGAAGATTGAATCCTGCCATGGTGCGTAGGTAGCATCATTAAGGAGTTCTCATCATTTAGCCCCAGAGGCCGTACAATTTTCCTAATGATGTCAGATTTGAGTTGTAACGGTCTGAAAGGAGTTTATTTAATCTTACAGATGCGTACCCCCTCTAGCTAGATTTAAGGTTCAAGGTCTAGGTCACGAAATGTAGAGGTAAATGCACTTTTAGATCGAAAGAATTTCTCAATCACTGTCAAAACTTCTTTGAGTTGGTGGAGAGGGAATGTTTCTTCTCATTTAGCAAATGGATCTAGCTTTCACTTAATCCAATTGCATCTGTTTGCTGTTCAGGGTTATCATAGGTTTGCGGTTCTCATTCTTTGAGCGTGGTATTGTACCTCTGAAAATGCCCCAATGTAAACGATTTGGGAAATGATTCGTCTTAGGTCTAGACATGGCTTCGGACAGGAATGACAGGTAACCACTTGAGTAAACAATGTTTTCTTGCACTCTGATGGAAAATGTGAGGAAACGACAAGTTAAAAAGAAATTACATTTGATCAAGATCATTCAGTTCAAAAGAACGAGGGCCATAAAGTGTTTCCGGGAGAAAGGTCAAGAAAATCCCCTTCCGTCGTGATTTTTACCCGCCCATCCATTCAACTATGTGTTAAAGCCAGTTATGAGAACTTAAGCTCAACATTACAAATTTAAATTGCAAAACAGTCCGAAATTACCGCCGAATATCTCATTTCAGAGGAGCGGGCTGAAGAATTAACCTTATTGTCATCGATGAGAGAGAAGCGTGGTAATCCACCAAAAAGGTGCTTAATCACAGGGTTACTAATGTTAAATCGCAGTCGTGCGAGAACTTTGAAGTAACTGTTGTTAATGATTCGAAGAAGTATAGACGCATCCCAACCATCGATTATATTATAATTGTTCAAAGGAAGGCCAAGGTGGGAATTAGTCATATATCCAATACATCCTTGAAGACAAAGTGAGAGGATATCCTGTTTCCTCATCCAAATCGCCATCAAACAAGTGCAATCATCATCGGCGAATGACTTTACAGTTTAATTGAAGCGGACAACGATGATGCACGAGTAGTGACGAACTTCTTTGATTTACGAGAAAAATAATTTTCCAGATAGACGCAAATGTACCCATAATCATTATTTATGGCTTGCAATTGACCTGACAATCGTAATTTAGCTCTTTTAAACCCCCGAGTTCACAATTGTCAATTGAGAACCGAACCAATCAAACCAGTCTGGGTCAGAAAGCCCATATCGGATTTAAAGGACATACCAGAAGAGCAGTTATCAAATTTGATTCATAGAAACCTTTTCATCACGTGTGCATTTATTCAACCTTATCCAATATAATGATCAACCACCGGATTTTTCACAGGCCCTTAGACATTGGGTTTTGTTGGACAGATAAAAGAAAAGGTTGTTATGGGTCCTAAAAATCGTTTTATCTTGCATACTTTTCAACCGCAAATTATCACCAAATTTGGCACTTTAATTGTTATTTTTCTTTTGCCTGCCAAACCCTTTTGACAATAATAGGTTTATCTCT
>NC_081446.1:6384929-6389468 GCF_007210705.1 Tigriopus californicus
CTGCCAAACCCTTTTGACAATAATAGGTTTATCTCATAAAATTGACCTTCGAGTGTTTAACGTAAATACTGGATGCTCTTTCTTTTTCGCCCTCTTCTTTCAATAGCATGTGGCAAGAACGTGTGTGTAAGATATATATTTGACTGTTTATAAGCGGCTTAAATACTGTATGAAATATTTGGTAGATGGCGCCCAATGAAATTGAGGATTCGCTCAGAAGGCGTAGGGCTTGGGTTTATAGGAGTTCTTTTGAGGGGCGGGGTGTTGCGGGTAGCCCTCGAATTTGACGTCAGCGATGAAGCCATCATGGTGGTTGGCATGGTAAGACACAATTTGGGTGCGGCCATCGGGCAAGGCCACGCGATATTCACCATTCACATTGCCTTGCTCGTCTTGCGATTCTTTCTTATCGAAATTGGTGCCCGAATATTTGTCGGAAACGCCATATGCGTAATGGAAAGGTCGGGGAGGAATCTTGTACGGGTCTTGGTGATAGGAAGGTCCAGCTGGAATGGCCGAAGCGGCGGCAACCAAGAGGCCCAAGAAGCAGATGATCTACAAGGGGGGAGGGGGCAATATAAAATAACGATTAATTTTCATTTCCAAGCTAATTATATACAGAGTCGAACGACCCTAGAAGATGCCGACGGTGAAGAGGAGGAAAATCCAAGTTCAGTTGTCCGACAAGATACGTATGTACGTAGAAGTCTGCTGTACCGTACATCCAAGATGCCGACGGTGAAGAGGAGGAAAATCCAAGTTCAGTTGTCCGACAAGATACGTATGTACGTAGAAGTAGTAAGAATTTAGAAATCCCATTTGCTCGCTGCATTCTCGGCCTTGAACCTGATTCTTTCTTCTGAAAAGAAGTGTATCAAGGCGAGGCAAAACGGCAAGGACATCTCAGAACGAGCGATGGTTTGCTGCTACTACCTCCATCTACCGCTTCCATCGAGTGACGCACTCACTTACCGTGCACGCATACACAACCAAGAGCAAACGGAAATAATGGAGGGAAATGCAACTGCCGTCCCTTCCCGATGGCTCGATTGTTGCTGAGATTGAACATCTCACAGTGGATGGATGGATGTTGATCCTGCCCGGACCAACAGTTTTGAGCAGCATTACTGGTTAACAACCATTTCTCATCTCTGCCTCGAAACCACCCCTGCTGCTTCCACTCACTCAACAAGTCGGTGCGAGGTACAAGGTACGAGGTACAAGGTACGAGGTACGAGTATCGGCTGCCAACAAAGACTCAGGGCCATCGCAAACCTACGTCTCCTCAAAACGTCGAAAAGACGACATAGATAAGTAGTCCGTGAGATTTGGAACGATCGCTTCAATGATGTGCGAGTCTCGGGCTTGAATTGAAGGGGGGGGGGCATTACATTCGCTTTTTCCAGTTCAGACAACGAGCATTCAGGCTCTTTTTTTAGCACTAGCATTGCCGCTCGTTTGAAAGGCAAGGTGAATCACATCAAATCAACTTGGAGCCAACATATGACAAATAGGCTCTTCGGTTTTAAAGGCATGGTCATTCATTCAACGCTCATGACAAGGACTTCAGGATATGACTGACTCCACGCGATTCAGACGGCTTCAAATTTACTTGATTTTCCATTTCAACCCGTATAAATGTACCCATGGTAATGGCACGCATGATGTAAATGAGCGAGCTATTACCCAGAAGATACGAGCTCACAGAGGCCAGCAAAAAAGAAGGCTATCGGCCTTGAATTGCAAAATGACGACGATGACCTCCAACCATTGGTTTGGCTTGTCATCTTGCTTCAGTGGTTATGATCAGGCGAAACCAATCAATGCCATGTCATAGCTCAACATGGAAAAAATCCCGAATCCCCGGGTCAGTCCTCCTGCGTACCTCATGTACCTGTACGCTAATCTGCGCCGCTGATTTTTCGTCTCCCGATCGGAAGTCGCAGATTGCGAGTCTCTTGAGTTTGTGTCTCTGCATACCAAAGGTTGTCGTACAAAAAAGATGAGATCATCCAACACTCAAAGGGGCTTTATCATTCTATTTGGGGGTTATTTATGTGCCTAGAGCGAAGTCAGTGGTGCTGATTCAGGATAGAGGACACTCAAGAATAGTTTGAAGTAGTCTCAGAGAGCGGCCAGGAAAAACGTAGTTAGAGTTTTTGCAGTTCCTTGTGAATAGTTCACGATATGAAGACAGCATGGGGACAATAATAGCGGCAGTTTGATCATCTTCCTGTCATTACTATGACTTGCAACAAGTAATCTCGCTGATATCGCGTTTTCATAGACTGGAGCATCTCTCTCTCTCAGAAAAGGCATGATGCTGAACTTACCATTGGATATGAGAAGATGAATGTCCGTACGACATGGGATTATCATCTCTTTCATTGTCAGCAAATTTTGTCCAGCCATTGTACTAAACCACTTATTCCATTTCACCCACGAAACCACACATAATGGCTGTGTAAGTCCAGACAACCTTCGTCACTTTGAGAGTGGAGGGTACTCATTCATTGTTAAGTATCACCCTCCAGTTCAAAGCGAGCGACCAACATATGAACCGAGTCATTGTCAACGATGGACCAGGGCCATCTCTTATGTTTCGAAAAAGAAGTACAAATAAATGCTAATGAACGTGCAATGGTGGACTTCCGGGACAAAGGAAAAAAAGTTACGCATCAGGGGACAAACCATCAGGTTATATTGGCCCAGTAGGGAGTAGGGGATTCTAGGACATGAGAGGGGCATTTCGAGTCTGTTGACAGAGAAAATCAACGAGCTCTTTTTCCGACTCTTATTTGTACTGGTGGTCATAGGAGACAATGGTAGACATCCGATATCGTAATTGGATAATGGATCTCACTCATGGACGTGTTCTTCTAATCGAAATAAGTGCTTTGAACTTTAATTCAAACTGGTACAATCAATTCTATCCCATCCCAATGGATTTTTTTCTTCAAGCTAATGGTCCGTAAACTGTGAGGTTACCTTAACTCGGTCAGTTGATAGACAAATTGGTCGAAGTGCAACAGAAAATTGGAGTCCAAAGAGGAGGGGATATGTTCTTTTAATTGAAGCCTTGCTTGTTTGGATTTTCTCAAAAGCGATACACAATAGCTTTTAATTCATAATTGCTACCCATAATTACTCTTCCTTAGAAACAGTTCCTAGGAGATGAATGAAGCCCATTTTTGAGCTGATTCCAAATACTTGATATGATTTCGATCCAGGCTGTCGCTCTCCTTGAACATAGGCGTTGTTGACTTACCTTATTCATTGAAGTGGTTTTGGTGTTGAAAACGATTTCGACGATTGGAAAATGGTTCGTGGCGACAACGAGTTTGACTCAGTCACTAGTGTCTTGGCAAACTGATGACCAAATTGGCACCATCTCTTCAATATATATACGAGCACCCCTGGATAAAGAGAGCTAGAAGGATGAATGGACAATTGGACCAGCGTTTCAATTTTTGCCGTCATTTCATCGGTTTCTCTGCTTTACAGCAACACATTAATAAGCATGGCCGAAGTGTTGGCGCAAGTTAGCACATTGTAGTGCAAGACTAGGTGCTTAATTTCCAGGAGGGTGCCCCACTCTCACTGTCTCCCCCTTATTAACACACACGCAGACACCCACACCCACACACATATACACATGGATCAGTCGGGGCTGTTTGACGCCAATCGACAACAGTCTTCAATTTCTCGTACAAATTTGAACAACTGTCACCGCACAAAGAGCAATTGCGATGCAGAGTTGACGCATGTATTGCGTACGTACTCTCTCTGGCTACGCAAAACATCCCTGTCTACGTAGTGGACTGTATGTAGTGTACGCAATGCAGGTACTGACACACGCTGAGTAGACTACCCACACTATGCAGAGTAACTACCCCCGCCATCACCAGGAACATCAGTGACAACCTTCAATGATCGGGAACGAATGTTGGTCCGCCAATAAAGAATTTCACGGATTGCTTTGAATCCTCGCTTATCGGTAATTTTCTTCCGCTCCACCGTTGCTTAAACATGTTATAGGCTCTTTAAAGAGCCTTGGACGCTTATTTACTCCTGTTGCGTGGTTGAAAGATCTATTTATGGATTTGGCCTTTGGTAATTCGCAACATGACCAACCACATGGCCACATGACCATTGACAGTTTGGCTGAAGGTCTTTCGGACCATTGAAGGGTTATTTGTCACAAATAGTAGGACCATACCTGGCTAATAGCATATCATTTGGCATTGGCAAATAATCTTAGCTTTTTAGTTCTGATAATCTTAGATTAATATTTCGAAGATATCAAGCAAGGTATCAAGCAAGGCGTTCGCTTCGTGTTGGTCGTTCCTGTTTCAAATTTCACGCCTTATTTCACCAAGCTAACTCAAAGAACAATGACTTGATGGAAATATGTGAAATGAACGTATAGATACTAACAACTTCCTTCCTACATCTATGCTAACCAATCAAGCCCACATCACTCACGAATGATTTTTGTTCTCTTCAACAAAGGCTTCCGAAATCGCTTGATCTGACACA
>NC_081446.1:6392487-6392848 GCF_007210705.1 Tigriopus californicus
TTGACAAGAAATGAATTTCAAAGCAGACTCCTGCCTACAAGTTTTAAGTTGAGGGTCATATTTTGAAGCATGCTGAAAGCCTAGTCCCGGACTAATCAAGTGAATGGTCCGTAAAATCAATACCAATTGGTATCAATGTGTGAAACTCTAAGACACTCTTGTTCAGACAACTCAAGGCAAAGCTCATAGAATAGAATGAAATACACCTTTTGCTTACTTATCAATACCAACCAGAACATGCATTCTTAAGGAAGGGCTGGTCGAAATAAATTGAAAAATTATAAAAAAGACAGACATACTTCAAATTTTTCACCCATCATTTTCTGTAGCGAAAACTAATGTCTAAAACATATCGTTTGGA
>NC_081446.1:6392978-6393070 GCF_007210705.1 Tigriopus californicus
ACATGCATTCTTAAGGAAGGGCTGGTCGAAATAAATTGAAAAATTATAAAAAAGACAGACATACTTCAAATTTTTCACCCATCATTTTCTGT
>NC_081446.1:6393106-6393451 GCF_007210705.1 Tigriopus californicus
ACTGATTAATACCAACCAGAACATGCATTCTTAAGGAAGGGCTGGTCGAAATAAATTGAAAAATTATAAAAAAGACAGACAATCCGCCTTGGCCGTACAGCAGAGGCTCAATCGCTTCAGATTTCGTCAGTCATCGGTTTATAAGACCAAAAACGGCCCATGAAATAAATCAAGTGTGCAGTACAGGATGGACAAATATCGTTTGAAAATCACATGGATAAAAATTACGGGTTGCAACATTTCTCTAACGAATAGGCAACATTTAAGGAGACAGATTTTAACCTACAACCAATAAGTTGAATAAGTTACAATGGAACTCATAGATGAGATTTTTGGATAGGAGTT
>NC_081446.1:6393491-6399948 GCF_007210705.1 Tigriopus californicus
AAATTTCACGCCTTATTTCACCAAGCTAACTCAAAGAACAATGACTTGATGGAAATATGTGAAATGAACGTATAGATACTAACAACTTCCTTCCTACATCTATGCTAACCAATCAAGCCCACATCACTCACGAATGATTTTTGTTCTCTTCAACAAAGGCTTCCGAAATCGCTTGATCTGACACAGCAATCTAGAGTGCGATCAATGACACGAAATGCAAACCACCAGCCATTGTCCGGATAAAATGCCGCACATTTATCTTAGGCTCAATCGCTTCAGATTTCGTCAGTCATCGGTTTATAAGACCAAAAACGGCCCATGAAATAAATCAAGTGTGCAGTACAGGATGGACAAATATCGTTTGAAAATCACATGGATAAAAATTACGGGTTGCAACATTTCTCTAACGAATAGGCAACATTTAAGGAGACAGATTTTAACCTACAACCAATAAGTTGAATAAGTTACAATGGAACTCATAGATGAGATTTTTGGATAGGAGTTATGCCTGACGGCCAGATCAACTCTCTCATTCCCAAAATCGATTTTGATCAAGAAAAAGTTGTTCAAGGACCATGATCAAACGTTCTGTTTATTTGCCTTCGGACTACTTCTAAGGCAATTTAGAAGCAGTTGATTGTAATGTTTGGTGTGGTGACAGTGTTTTTATTTGAGAACTTTCATGATCAATGAAAAGTTCGTGTCAAGAAGAAATATCGAGGCGAATGAAATTGACGGGTGCCATCAACCCCTAGACTTGTTGGAAATTGAACTTTTGATCACGAAGAAGCAAAGCATACTATGCACGTACAATATGAACACTAAGGAAGGTTCAAAAGCAAGGAAGTACAAAAAGAACACTGAACGCATATGGTGCATTTTACGTATCAGGCATTCGAGGACAGAAAAATTGTCAGATGCGCTTGAATGGGACCTATTTCATTTCCCAGAAAATTTTCGTGCGTCAATACAAGCTTGTATTATTGAAATTTCATTGTGCATTTGACCTAACTATTAAGACAGACTCAAAATTAAGGAAATGGGGATATTCAGAGTTGGTTTGGTTCTACTACTAGAATTCATTTTAAAATCATTTTTTTTTATGCCTGGCTCTGGAGGTTGTCTTAGCTCGTTGCCAGAATTGGCCACAAATTATGTAATTCAGTAGCACTTTGTAAGACATCATTCCGTGGCTTCACCGCATGACTGCTGAATTGAACCAATAAAAAATCGAGTTATTTCTAGGGGTCGGAAAAATAGTTTTGGACTTTCAGCAAGATAGCTTGTTTTTAGGATATGAAAATCAGCCAAAATAAGTTCCGAAAACATGAAAATCAGTTCTAAAAAGATGAAAAAATTGCAATATGTTTAATTTTTCAAATATTTTGGTGGTTTTTTCGCGATTTTCTTGCTCTTTGGGATGAGAAATAGCCTCTTGCATTTAAATTGACAAGAAATGAATTTCAAAGCAGACTCCTGCCTACAAGTTTTAAGTTGAGGGTCATATTTTGAAGCATGCTGAAAGCCTAGTCCCGGACTAATCAAGTGAATGGTCCGTAAAATCAATACCAATTGGTATCAATGTGTGAAACTCTAAGACACTCTTGTTCAGACAACTCAAGGCAAAGCTCATAGAATAGAATGAAATACACCTTTTGCTTACTTATCAATACCAACCAGAACATGCATTCTTAAGGAAGGGCTGGTCGAAATAAATTGAAAAATTATAAAAAAGACAGACATACTTCAAATTTTTCACCCATCATTTTCTGTAGCGAAAACTAATGTCTAAAACATATCGTTTGGAATGCGGAGCACAGTTTTTTAAAGCAAGGAGTGAACCTTGGATCGAGAAAAGGTTTAATATACTACATAAATTGAATCTTTTCTCGATCCAAGATTCATCCCTTGGATTTAAAAAGCTGGGCCCAGTTCCCCTCAATCTCTCCTCAACATGGCAAAAAGAAATATTTTATTTCCCCCAAAGTTCTGGTTTTTTTAGGTTATCTAATTGTTAAAATCAGCAAGAAAGGTTTCCCCAAAATGGCCACAACAGTTTGAATTTCATTTTTACCTTCAAAACTATCTTTCCTCAACTCAGCTCGGAAACGTGAGTAAAAAAGCCAAGAAACTCCCATAATTTACGTCAATTTGCAGTTTCTCTCATAAATAACGGTAAATATGTGATATAACGTAATATCTATAACGTTGAACTTGGCACATAGGAAAGTCAATTCTACTCTTTCGAGACCAGAGCCCAGTTTTTAAAAGCAAAGGAGTTGGTCTTTTCTCGATCTAAGATTCAGTTTATGTAGTATAGTACGATCTTTTCTCGATCTAAGCACGGACGTCTAGAGATGTGGACAGCGAATGGAAGCAAAAATATCTAATCTCCTGAACCATTTACTTAATTCCAAATCGCACTTCATATAACCACAGGATCTTGTTGAATAGATGTACTTGGCCAAATTTGAGCTTTTGACAATATAACTTTGAAACGAACCACTTAACAAGTAAATGATACAAAAATGATCTGCCTTTATTTGAAGAGATCTACGTTTCTTACTTCATTACTTTAATTCGAAGAGTGGCTCAGAATTGCCATAACCAAGAACAGGCCGATTTGGCGGGAAGCTAGTTCGCAGTCCGTATTTCTAGAAGTTCCTGATCTAAGATTCACTCCTTCGCTTTAAAAAACTGTGCTCATCACCCTTGAGGCTCTTGACCACCAAAACCTTGCCGAACTTACATACATTGTAGAGTGAACCAAGCACTCTCTTTTTCAATACGATCACAAACAATAGCATAGGTAGAATTTCAATTCAATTATTGGGTAAAGTTGTTTCAGTCCGCTTGCCTATCAACGAAGAATTCCAACACATTTGGGCATTGAGTCAACTCCCTCGATTGCAAGGAGAAATCAGGATATGATTGAATATAGTCTTCTGATGAATGTTTGTTACCTTAAATGCGACTTCTAGTAAATCATTCCCATCATTTCAGACTCAATTTTTCATGTCTTTCGGCATGTGTAATCTTGATGTTCGCTCTATAACGAAGTATCTTGGATTGACTTTGTAGGCGAATAAAACCCTGAAGTTCCAACGTCTCTGAACCTAGAGAAATGGCATGAACGCAAAAATAGCATGCAACGAACTCATTTATCAGTGTTGTTGATGGAATCATAATTGTCTTCTAGTGTTTTGAGAGTGCTCATACAAGGGGTGCTGCGAGAGTAATGGATTACTTCCAGTGTCAGATGTGCTAATTGCTTTAAAAGTCTGTTAATGTATTCACCAAAATGTTATTGTTGGCACGCAAACGTGTCGACAGTACGTGTAAGGTAACTCTTCTACTTCCAGCTCTTCTAAAGATTCGTCAAAAAATATGTCTGAGGGAATTAACCAATAGGATATTCTAGCTCCAGTTCCTCACTCTCTAGAGGCCTCAAAATGATTCCAATGAAGTCAAACCGGCTACCGGGACAACGGTGTGGAGCCTCGTCTAGCCGCATGATTTTCACCACTTTAAACTCAACTGGACCATCAATCAAATGGTCCAAACAGTTTTTTTTTTGCATTGCTACTAGTTTCAAACGGCTTCTAACCTAATCGACGTGTGAAATAAAATCTGGTTTACCCAAGGTATAGAGGATTTTAAAGATACTACGGATAGAAATGTGAAAAGTTTAACAATTACGTTTGCTTTTATGATTGGGATTATACAATAAAAATCGGATATAAGAGCATCAGATATAAGAGCAGGATTATGAATCCCCGAATCAAATTATATAGTAAAGTATAGTAAATCAGCATCGGATATAAGAGCACAAAATTTTGGGCCATATCAGATATAAGAGCAGAATTGAAGGCTGCAAAATATTTTTATTTTTATTTCCCGCGCTCCACAATGAAGTTTTCAATGGAAACTGGTTAAGCCATTTTAAAAAAGCAAGTTTTTCAGCCCCTTTCTCATAAAAACAAACAGTCAGACATAATGGCTTCTGCCAAGAGAACCACTTTTTCCATCAAGGAGAAGTAAAAGCTCCTTGTCGATTTTGACAAGCTGTCCAAGATAAGCCTGACCGAAGCTGCCACAAAGTGAGGAGTCAAACGTGCTTCCTTTGGAAAATTCTTGTTTTTTTTTCAAACTTCATAACCAGTATGTAATTCTGTGACAAATGAACTACGTATTTGGTACACTACATCTAATTTTAGCATAAAAATATGTTCTCTGTCATCAGTTTTGCCTCTGGAGCCGCGGAATTGGAGCATCGGATATAAGAGCAGAAATTCACGGCCCTAAAGCTGCTCTTATATCCTCCACGCCAATCAACTTCTTTTTTATTTTATCTAAGAGTGGTAGCTATAAAATTGAAAACCTGTTATTTAAACACCATGTAACAGGCAATTTCAATACCAAAATGCTTTCGTGTTTTACCTCAATTTGCATGTCAAGGCATTTAGAATTTCAAAATGAATCCTTGAAACATCATATTTTGTAGATACACCTTCTGAAGACTCTTTGTTGAAATGCAATTGAATTTTCAGCAATATTATATGCACCATACTTCTTGTAATTGATGGCATTTCCTTAGCGTATGTAAATATAAACACCTATCCTGATAATCTCTAACAAGGTATTGAAAGCACACATTTGTCAATTTTTATGCTCATTGTATTTTATCACCAATCAAACAAACATGCAATTAAATAAAATTCCACTACAACGAACACACCATCCATATGAAGCCAACTTTATGAAATAATGAGGGAGATGGTGTATCCGAACGGTCTAAGGGGCAGCGCAAACAAGACAAGAGTCCTCTCACCAGATGTGGCATGTTCAAACCCGGTGCCGGAAGTAACCCCTTATGAGGGAGGAGACGTGGTGTCATGGTGAATGCAGTTTCCTATTATGAGAGAGTCCACGGTGCGAATCTCCTCCCCGACCTTTTTCAAACTGAGAACTAAAACTGATACCGGACTTGAAACTGCTTATCGGAATTTGGACATCCTAATCCAAAAGATACACTTTTTGTTCAAAAATGCGTGGACGTATTTTCTATGCGAAACAGAGCATCTCACCATCGGGCTGGCAAGGTCAGTGTCCAACATTGAAACTGACCTTTCTAGAGATGTCCGGACATACGTTGTACTTCCCGGTCAAGGACTTAATAACACATTATTGTCCTTGGCCCGACACCCCTTCGGAGTATTGGTGGTCATACACCTTTGTCCCACTCCCGACCCAATGCCATCAACGATGGGATCTGACAAAAGGTCTGTTCAATCCGGCCCATCCTCTACTCTGCAATAACCAAGAAATTTCATCATTTACCTTTACCTAACTGTGTTTGTACTGTCTGTGATTCCCCTCTTCCTTTTTTTTCATGTGCATTGAACCAATCCTAGTCATAGTCATTGTGATATCACTTTCTAGTCAACTATTTTATTGCTTTTACCGTTTTGACATTTTTCTTGTTTTATCAACAACCTTTGTATAATGTCTATACGTCATATTTTATTTTCATAGTTATTTTTACGCCATGACACGACCAAGAGCCACAATAAAGATTATTATTATAAACATTGCATTTTTCTGTAAATATTGGTATTGATGAATATTACAATTGTTTCCTTTTCATAGTTTGTAACGGTATTTTATTAGTTATGATAGTTGGTTGATTCATGATGTCTAAAGGAAGCCATTAGAATATTTCATTAATTGATCAAGAGTTGGAAAAACAGGTTTGGGTGAATTTTTAAACCAGATTGGGTTTTATAGAACTTGATCTTATTATGCAAATTGAAACAAAAGGAACAACTTTTATAAAATATGTCATTTCGCAAAAGACCTCAAATTCATGTATCTCATCCACCTTAAACCTACAACAGGTAAAAATAGAAATATTTCACTTGTTTTGAAGCAGGTGAAAAACCTGAAAAAAGTTTGCAATTTAACTTAAAACTATACTTAGTGTCAATATTCCACAATTGTGACGCCATACTTGTCAACTGCAACTTTAATCAAGTTTTATCTTGAATTTTGACAAAATTCTATAGGGACTGCTTTTTTCATAATGAGACATCTCGCGGCAAGTAAGGAAAAGACAACGTTAGTTAACCCTCTGCTAACGTTTGTTGTTGCGTCATTGTTAAGAGGGAGAATTAACAACCGTAGACAAAAATTGACGTTAATGCGATAACGCTGCTGTTTTCCAACTCTGTAAGCTTTATTCTGAACATGTTAGCAAACAAGAAATTGCGGTAAATTTGAATGAGACATTCAGCAACATCAAAAATCCAAAAAGAACTGGATAATTGATACCACCAGATGAATAATTACAGAAGGATGTTAATAGAGTTGTTTTCTTTCCAATGATATCACATTAGTAATAGTATGTTGGGAAACCATCAGTTAGCCTCAAAATCTCACCCTGATTATTCTCACGACA
>NC_081446.1:6399984-6407401 GCF_007210705.1 Tigriopus californicus
TCATTTAATTTTGACCATTTGATCCAACCAATCCTATTGATGGTTCTATAGGGTGATAGGCTGCAACAGCAATGCAATAAAGGTTGTCTATTATTTATTGTTTGAACAACTCATACGTCAAGTTTGATGATAAAGAGTATGGGTTAAGAAGTTGGACTAGATTCCTTGGAAAAAATCAATTCAGTTATTTGTGTGGCGGCATTACTATCAACTGCCAAATCAGAACTGTCATTACTAGAGACACTGAAAATATTCAACTACTTCTGGTGAAATATAAAAATATTTTTTTTTCTTTAAAAAAGGCATAATATAAAGAAACAGGCCCAATAATGAAGAAAATGAAAATATTTGATTCACAGATACTATAAATTGCGATTGTTTTTTAAGCAATAGTAAGTGAATAATTTGAGACTCCGTACATCACTGAGTTTTTATGATTAATTTTTAATTGAGCCAAAACAGTGAATTAATTTGTCAACTATCTATAACTTATTGAATTTGAATGGCTAGTTGTGTTGAAAAGAACTGTACTAAATGGATCATTTTCTTTGCACTTTTATTTTGTTGCACTTGTGTCACAAAATCTCACATTAGGTGTTGCAAACTTTACTAAAGCCAATATTGCAACTTCTTAAAATGCATCATTCTCCCAAAGGTCTCAATTTCAGATGCCACGAACTATTCACACTCTTTTAATAACTTTTGAAGACTAGTTAGAAAAAGCGTGGTTTTCATATTTTGCACTTAATCTTGTTGAAAAAACGTAGGCAAGATTTAAATAAGTGCAATGCTAAGTTGAACTACATGAACGGTCTGGTTCATTAGCAAGTTAAGTTCAGGGTTGCAAAAAAACCGCACCACTGGAGGCAGGGCTGAGTTTCCTAAGCAAAAACGAACGTAACAAATGACTCGTTGAAGTATTAAAGCGCAACATGTATATCAAGATGCATTATTAATTTTCTTTAGTACAAAAATTTGACCGAAAACTGTCCAGTTTTAGGATTATTAGTAAGGTTCTCAAATTTATCCATAAAAAGGACCACGATAAACAAATAAAGATGCAAAAAACAAGCCCAGGATGCAAATAAACTTCAAAGATGCTATACACTGTTATGGCATACTAATGTATTTCAAGCAATTTGTTAAGTATTTTCTACTAACATTCTCTGATTCCATGGATCATTATCTGAACTGTAATCTAAGACTTAACTTCCACGACAATCACAGGAGTTGTCAATACATCAGCTTTGACTTGTCCCCTGTAAGTAGAGACCCTGGTCATCCAGGGTCCCTACCTGTAAGTAGCCAGTAGGGACACTTCAAGCATAGATGAAATAACATAGAAGGGTAAAAATCGAGTCTTTTGTGCTTTTTTACTGCAACTAAATCGGTAACGACTGGATCGTGCTACTCTAGCTGAAGGAAAACAGCGCCTCTACAATGTGGAACTATACCCTAGCAGCCAGTCAGCTGACATTAATTCGCTCTGAAAACTAGCCCGCCTCCCTAGCTCTCATTAGGGACCCTGGATGCAGAGACCCGCAAGGTTGAGTATACGTCATCAAATTCGAGCGATCTGATTGGCTGCCAAATGTCAACGAACATGGGCTTTGTTTGGAAACTTTCCCAACAGGGAGNCTTGGGTTCAACCAACATATTCTACAGTATTAAAGTGTCTTTTGCCATTAGAATTGAATCAGTATGGTATTTCTGAATAAAATATAGTTGTCACGCTGATTTCTCACATGCTGACAGGATCAATTTGGACTAAAGCACTTGAAAATAGAAAGAACAACCATATTCATAAGTATAAAGGACTTGTTTCTTGAGAGACTTGCATAGAGTTTGCATGTTATCATGTTGATTTGAATAATGGAATGAAATATGTCTGCAATTTAATCTTATAAAATAATGGGTTCAGAGAGTATTTCGAAAGTAACAAAACTATTTTTAATAATCTAAAATACCATATTCATAAATCAGCCTATCTTTGAGTAAAATTTCGCAGTGTCCTTGAAAAAAATATTCAATGGTGCTTGTCATGACAGTACTTTTTCTTATCTAGCGCATCAATTCGAAATATGTTTGGAAACTTTTTAGTTCATCTGATCGCTTACTTTTTCGAAGTGGAGCCACTTGTCAAACCTCGCGCGTCTCTGACTAGGGTCTCTAGCTCTCATCGCACTCTCTATAGGAGTTGCTTCCTCTATGCTTCAAGTTGGTAAACGTTATTTTATTATAGAAGGCTGGTGTCAGGGTGTCTGGGATAGGTAGTGAGATCACAGATTGGAAGGAAAATTCAAGTCTCTCCCGGAGATGACCAGTTTTTATACCAACGGAAACCTACTTTTTTGCCGCTAGAGTTTGAGTAACTCCTACCTCGCAGTCCCTATCAACTTTGAATGAAAAACATCACTAGTATGTAGAAATCAATTTTTGCAATAAGTCACAGATTTGAAAATGAAACTTTCAAGTGTATCGTTCAAATATTTTAGGAACATGATAGGATAGTGTAGCTGTGGTAATTTCTGTGAATTGAAAGCAATTTTACATCTTTTGTAAGTTTTGAGTGACTTTTTTGGCTTTTAAAGAAATTGAAAACTGCTATTTTCTGTCGTGTCATTGGAAAAGATAATAATATACCTTGAAAATAACTTGAATCATAATTAGGCCCTTTTTCGATCTACTAAGGTGTAAAACACAACTTTTAAGTTGTAATAACTCAGCATCTGCTTAATAGAAGTTTACAAAATATTACGTCAATATAAAAATAAAAGTACGTTTTAAGGCAAAGTGCGAAAAGCAAAGCGTCAGTAACCAGCAGTGTTGCCAGATGTGGTGCTTTATCACCAAACTGGTGATTTTTCAAGTAATTTTGGGACAAAATTTTGATAATTAGTGATTTACAGCAAAAAAGTATCTCGAAATCTGGTGATTTTGAAAAATCCGAAAAATCCAACAACTTTAGTTGGCTATGGTTGGCTAAAATAGGAAATCAGTTTTTAAAAAAGTACACGTAGGTTTGAAATAGATTGTAAACATATTATAAACCACCTGCTTATGTTTTCCATCAATCTGAAATAGCTCTTTAACTTTGCAATTTTTTAAGATACTCTAATTCAAATATTGGAATTTACTTCTGTTTGATTAATCAACTTCTCCTTTGAAAATCAGGCAAATCTTGACGTTTTCTCATGAATTTTGTGGTAAATGGTTATGAGGTGGATGGTTAGTTTTGGAAAAATTGAATTGTTCTGCAATACACTGTAGGATTGCCCGATGGTGGCTGTTGACTAGATGTTTATTGTAGAAAGGTGGTGGTATATATACAGAGGAAAATAACTATGGCGAGTGTGATGGTGGGAGCAGGAGTAGAGAATAAATGGAAATTGATATCGGTGACTAGAATATAACATCTCCCTTCCCGGAGGAGGGGGGGGCAGGGTTGACAATGAGGGGTACAGCACAAAATATCACAGAAGATTTGGTGGAAATGGCTAGAGTTACATACAATTGACTAGAGAAACATGGACATGAAATAAATGGTATATAGATGACTAGAGTTGTTTGATTTGGAGACTAGAAGGATTGACTAGATGTTAAAGGGTTTGACTATGTTCCATCCTCCATCCGGGTCACCATGTTCACCGGTCCTCCCCAACCATCCAGGCATTGATGTCTCCCCCAGCACCTCGGACACCCCACAGTTGACCTGGCCCAGTCACCGCTGCATCCACGGACCTTCTGCTGCACCCACGGGCGGGTCACTGCAACCACGGGCCTTTCGGACGCACCACGCTCTCGCTGCGACCACGGCCATCCCGCTGCACCATGCCCACCCGCTGCAACCACAGCCATTCCGCACGCATCACGTCTCTTCTGGGCCCAAGTTCTGCATTGGCGTCCTCAGTCGTCTGGGAGAAGGTTCTTCCACCTGGAGGCGGCTACTACCGGCTGTGCCATGTAGGATTGGTGGATGGTGGCTGTTGACTAGATGTTTATTGTAGAAAGGTGGTGGTATATATACAGCAAAGAATAAATGGAAATTGATATCGGCGACTAGAATATAACATACACTTGTTAGGCTCTGGCATTATTGTGTTTTAGTTTGTGAACTGAGATTTACCTTTTTCACAAAATGTTAACAATGTGCAAAATGCTGATCAGTCTAGGAATAAGCATGGACAAGGCAAGATCTGCACGCTAGGGATAGCAGGTTCAAATCCCAATGCTGGAAAATATTGTGATGTAATTTTCCTTTTCATCTACGTGTTGCTTGATAGGGAAGGCAAAATCAGGCCTTACAACCTCCAGAACGTGTTGGTGCCTATATTTTGAAAAGTTTATTTGCAATTTTTTGTGCAAATTCGGTCGATTTTTTTCATGCAAATTTGCTATCAATTAAGATCATATTAATCTTCAAATTTTGGCCGGCCCTATAAATAACAACGAAGCTCATGAGGTGATTGCATTTAAATATTTGGTTATTTTTCTTTGGAGCCCCAAACATCTGGTGATGAAACTGGTTATTTTTGGCAAAAGTTAGGTGGTAATCGATCCATTTCATCTGGCAGCACTGGTAACCAGCGTAGTTCAGCATCATTTTGACACACTTTCCAATGCTACTCATTGCAAACATAATTTCCACATTACATTGGTACTCGTCATTTACCTGCCGTGGAGTCAATTTTCATATTTCAGCCACGTTAAGCCCTTTCTAGGACACAATAACTCCTGTCAAATTCAAGGCGATGTCAAGTCCAAAAATGGAGGAAGAGCCAAAAGATATTGGGAAGAATTTGGAACATCCTTCTTGAATAATTGAGAAGAGGTAACAACATGCACAAAGGGAAAAAAAAACAAATGGAAACATCCAGATCTGGTAGTTACACTTGGGAGGATTTTAGTTCCATGTTCATATCACAAATAATCAAGAAGTTGTAGTGTGATTCGTTTATTTGATGATGTTTTATTCAGTGTCTCGTTAAGTGATGGCGAAAGTAAGAAGAAATGTAATTTTGAAAATATGTTAAACTTGCATACTCTGACCTTTATTGCATAAGAAAAATCGAACCATGACTAAAATTGAGCTTTAATCATTGAGAAAGCAAGGCCTAAGGAGTGAGATGGGAGGCGGACTCGTTTTCAGAGCTAATGGGTGACAGCTGAAAGGCTGTAAGGGTTATGATTTTTCAATCTGCTCAAGTTGCACAGGCCACAAGTGATGGGATCAAATAAATTTTCAAACTCAGGACTGCTAGAAAGGTAGGAAAGTCTAAGCACTCCCCTTTCCATCATAAGGTAAAAGGTTAGCTTTGACTAAAAAAGGAACCCTGGTTTAATCGAAGAAAAATCAGGGTTACTCTTTGTGACTAACTAACGGGTTTCCGATGTTCCGCTAGTGATGCCATATGCCTGTAAAAATATGAATTGGTAGCCCTAGTCGCAACCTCCCGTGATTATGTATTTGATCCCATCAGTACTGGCCACTGGTTACCGATTCAGCTGCAGTAAAAAAAACACAACAGACCCGATTTTTACTATTCAATGTTTCTTCTGCAATGCTCTAACGTTAAAGAGCAAAATCTCAAGATGACCTCCAGTCCCATTATTCATGAAGGAGTTGGAACATCGGCAGCCACCTTTCCTTTGAGTGCACAAATCTGTTTTTGGGGTTTTCTTTGATTCTCAAGTGCTCACTTGGTGATAGTCGCCTTACGCTGCACGAAATATGTTTCACGTTCGGCACTTCAGAGGGCGCTTCGTCATTCAGCCTCAACCAGATAAAGGGCCGATTGGACCAATTCCTTTTTTATTGAATCATAATGCGTTTGTGCTGTTTTTGACTAATTCTATCAAAATCTTATTCATAATTAGTGCCCCGGGTCACATAATGTCCAGAAAAGAAATTACGTTAGAGGAAAGGCAAGAGCAGTTTATTTAGCAATCTACCGTGCCTCTTCCCCTTTTCTTTGGGCCGTGTGATGTTGCAAATAAGGGTCCTTATTCTAATGGCATGTAGAATAGCTATTTCTTCAATTACGGGGGGGGGCTTTCTTTTCGTGTACTCTAACAAAGTGAGGCTTGCACATTTTCGCCCCCTAACCCGGCAAGCTAGGTTGAATTATTTTCGTCAAATTATGGAGACAGTAGCAATGTTCAGGATTGCGTCTGAAATTTAATTTGCAAAATTAAATGCATGCCAAAGCACAAGTACCGGTGAAGGCTAAAAAGGGCAAACACGTACAACGTGAAATCTTCCAAACAGAGTCCAGACTTGAGCTCTTAAAGAAGATTCGAGTCAGGAGTCATTCTCAAAGATTTTTTTAACGGCTAGCCTCAACAACAATTGTTACAACCTAATTGAAGATTGCTTCCATGTTTTTTTGATATTGAGTAGTGAGATGACAATCAGAAATGATATTCATACTCTATTCTTGTAACCAGGTTCGTACTCCTCACAAAACAAGTATTATTACACTACAGTCCAAACCTCCACAAAATGCAAAGGAAAGTACAAGTGTACTCATATGGCAAGTTCGGCTTTCATTATATCAAGATGATGAAGCAAACCCTTCATAGACACTTGCATTCATTCAGGGCGGTTAACAAACCGAAATCATGAGTAGTTCTTGATGCACAAAATGTTGAAAGAAACACAAACTAAGCAAATAGGTCTGTAACATCCTCCAAGTTCAATTAGGCGAGAGTGTACAAAATAATGTACAAACGGCATGACAGAATAATCCTTGACAAATGACATGAATTAGTCCAAGCATGACTGATAGCTTCAAGGATGATGAAGGAACCCATATGGTTTATTTTTTATTGAAACACTTTTCTATTGTAATTACTTTATAAACATCCAATTGAATACCAATTCCACTTATGAACAATCTCAAAGCTGAAATAAAAATCTCTCTTGTTCAAACTTATTCGTTATCACAGTGTAACCAAGCTTACGTTATTGGCTTGAATTTTTCTAAGATTAAACATTCATTGATACAGGAAGAAAGACAATGTAAGTTTGACTTATTTCTGCTTTACATAAATCTGTGTATCAACTCACACGTTTATTGTAAGTAGCAACCAACTGCATGCGCACATATCAGCACTCGCTTATCAACACCCATTACTTCAACATACGTATATCCACAGTACGTTCTCGTCATTGGTTAGCAGAGGAGGGATTACAATCATTAAACTATAATGGATGGTTAAGGTTGTTAACCATTTTGATGACGATTAACGAAGTTGTAACCCGGTTTGTTATTAAACATGACTTTGCCAATTTTTACGAAGTTCAGTTTTTTCATTTTTTTACAAAATATGTTTTCGTTGAAGCAAATTTTTTTAGATTTACCCAAAATAACTTGAAGCTGGAAAAAAAAAACAATTCTTCTTGGAAATATCAGTC
>NC_081446.1:6407437-6408881 GCF_007210705.1 Tigriopus californicus
CCAGACCCACACAATTGTCAGTACCACACAATGTCAGGTTTATTTCTAGTTCTGAAATTTTTATTCAGATGAGAATCAAATGATTTGTATGAAGTATCAGTTTTATGATTATCATTGAATGTACCAGACAGGTTGCAGGAAGCTTGTATGGTTCAAAGAAAGATTATATGGTTTCGAGGAGAAAAGAAATCAGTATATTCTGGCCACAATAGGGCTTTTCTGATGGAGCTTTTGTTCCGACATCTAAAAGTCAAGCTCTGATTTAACGAGAGTGGTGGTTAAATCCAAACAGAAAGTAAGGCAGGGCGTTGAGAAATAAAAAAAATGCAGGGCGTTTGCTCTCCCTTTTTTCTCTAGCCTAGCTCCCCCTGAGGACCCTCATGTCTGAATCAGTACATCAGTCCAAGAAAAAATCCATTGATTTGTTAAATGCATCAATGACAAAGGTCTAATGCTTAAATAAGTGAAAGCGTATGTCAGCTTAACCATTCCTTGATCACACTGTATGGAATTGAATGTTTAATTCGTTTGAAATGATGTACAAATTGTAATTTTAAATCAGCCAGACTTGAAGAAACCGGCCCTTTGAATGGTAAATGATGATAGCTTCGGAAATTTGGGACGCCAACTTGAAACCATCTATCAAATTGACTGGCGTAATGCAAGCCAACACATAGACTCCTTGGTGGACATATTTAAACTTAGGCAAGCCGCTGGAACCCGAAATTTTCTAGACTGGAGACTAAGGCTATAAGGTACAATTAAAAATTATTTTAGGGTTCTCAAAACATCTATTGCTTATACCTTTAAAACTTGTTTTTATTCTTACATGTCTCAATAAATATAATACATCAACTCGAGCTCGAAAAGAAAACCACAACTTTACAAAAAGTTTTCCTTTTCCTTTTGTAGCAATGAAAATGATTCCTGGAAATCTTGACTTTCGAGTAAATTTTTTTATCACTTGCACTTTTTCCGCCGTGGTGAACCATGGACTCTTAAGAGTAGAAGCTTCTGCTATGGTATCCTCAGATGAGCTAACAATTCAACTTTGTCAGTGCTGACTTGGAGTGCTTATTTGGCATGAACAAAACAGGACAGATTTTTTAGATCTAACCTTTATTCAAGCTGAATACTTTTCACTTAGCTTACCTTTCCAAGTGTAACTTTCCACCGGTGTTTGTGACTTCAAGATTGTTGGCTTGTGGTACCCTCGTTCATTACAGTACTCATGCCTCTAAACAAAACTCGAGTTAAGAGTTTTTTTAGACCTTCGTTCATTTGAAAGTAATGGAAATTTGACATATTGTACGATAAAATTTTGACTGTCGTATATATATTGGTTAGCGTAATAGGACCATTTCAAATCTAAAGGCGATTTTTTTTAAATTGTGGTGGATAATGGGCATGATTGGTTTCTATCATAGAACTTGAATTACTTTCA
>NC_081446.1:6408917-6439698 GCF_007210705.1 Tigriopus californicus
TCGACGTTTAAAATGTTATTTAGTTCCCCCAAGGTTTTCGAATAACCTACCACCAACTTGTGGTGACGCCACTTATCAATTCTGCAGCAATCTCCCTATATAATTAGAAGATGTTAGGCAAGGGCGTTACTAGGCATGTACTAGGGGATAAAGGATCCGGTTTGACCTAATAACTCTTGAAGACAAATTGGTGAGAAGAAAAGAGCAGTAGTTACCACTCTTGTTTAATGAACTGATAGCAGTCTTTTTAAGGAACAATGCCAATAAGACCTTACAATAGAAGCTAAGCTCTATCAAATATACAATTGTAGTTGATTTAGAACAAACAGTCAATCGTTCATGTTGAAGTGTGGGTAGTCAGATTAGTTATATACGTATGGTAGTACAGTAGTTAACTATTCCCCAAGGTTTCTGGGTTCCTAGAAATATCTTCATAATTCCAACTGAAGCTTTAATTAATGCCTCTTCGAACGTAGCTATTACAATGTAAAGGTGTAAAAATACTTTAGAAATGGATGTCACGTAGTAAGTAACTTCCTACTAAGGGTTCTGCCTTCCACTTTCGTCGATTCTCGATGACGAAGAAGTCTCCCGTCCCCAAATTTCCAACGAGCTCTAATTTGACGCGTGAAATGCGTTCAAAGGGCCAGGTGGTGGTTGTCGGATGGCCGAGCCTGGTGCACTCACTCTCCCTATCATATGGTTTGGTTGATTGGTTCATGGGAAGGAAGTGAGATGGTTCTAGAGCGAAGCGGCAACCAGATGGATCGAGGATCGTTCGAGTGACGCCTGACGCAGGCCTGCCTCTCAATGTCGAGTGGATGGATGATGCTTCTTTGAGCTAAAGGGCTAGGTCATGGCGAGGATTGAGGCCTGTTTTTACCATTTGTCTCTGGGCGCATAAATCGCGTCATCGGCTGAGGTTTGAACTTCAAATGGCCAGGTGCTCGCGAGAAGCCCTTTCTTTCGCTGTTGGGGTGGAGATGAAATTCGTGACCCCTCTGGCCCTGGCTGGGCGCCTCCTTGATCTCCTCCTCCTCCTTCTCTTGCTCACTACCTAGCCTAGTCATTGTTGCCTTTACCAGTATAAAACCGAGAAATCACACTGGAAATTCATCAGTGTAAAAATAGCATCTCCATCAACACAACCAGACAATCATGAAGGTAGGTTCCTCTCATATATTAATTTCTGCCCTGTTTGTCTTGGAACTCCTTCCATCGGCCCCATTGTCTAGTGCCTCGTGGTGACCCACCGTGTTTTCACCCTTTTCTTTTGTCATTGTAGTGCTTCGCCGTTCTTGCCGTTGCGGGTGTAGCTGCTGCTTACCCTCATGCCCGCCCTGACGACCCCTACTCAGTGCCCGGACCCCAATACGAGCAATCCTATGAGCCCGCTCCCAAGCAGGTTTACAAGGCTCGACCAGCCTATGGCAACCCCAAGAGCGAGGAGTACTTCCCTCCCCAGCCTTATCAATTCGAATACGGTGTGTCTGACCAATACACTGGCACTGCCTTCAAGGCCGCTGAGAACCAGGATGATGCTGGAAACGTTTTGGGTAAGTTTGAACTATGGCTTTTTGTTTTGGGCGAATGGAATATAATGCCTTGAATCCGTATCATAGGCTCCTATGAGGTCCAGCTTCCTGATGGCCGTCGTCAGATTGTGACCTACGTTGCCAACGAGAAGGGTGGCTTCAACGCTGATGTGAAATACGAGGGTGAGGCCCAATACCCTCCCGAGCCCGCTGAGGGATACGGCAATACCTACAAGAAGAGCAACAAGTATGCCCCCTCTCCCTCTAAGTATGCTCCTGCTCCTTACCAACCGGAGCCCAAGCCCTACGAGAGCTAAATAGTCAATAGTCCGGAGAACGCCCCAATGGTTCAGTTTTCCCTGAACCCTACGTCCCCTTCCCCACTGTGATCTCCCTATCTTTTTTAATGTTGTTACGGCGGCCTTCGGGTTGTTATCACTTCGCCACATTTCTGGCCATTGATACGAACGCCTCTTCTTAACACTAACCACATGGCGACCCTTTTCGGTTGTTTTGTTCCACCTATCAAGACTAGGAATCATGATAATGACCACAACTATTGTAAAATCGTTGTTTCTTTATTGCCTTCTCCGCTAGATGCGAGAGGTTCTGGGCTCATTTCGTTTCAGTTATGTGGTGAAGAATTTCTCAATTTTAAACGAATAAACATGCAAAAACGTATACCATTTGCTCACCCTCATTCCATATTTAGCTCCTATAAGGTTTGTGGTCCGACCATCTCATGTCATCTCAAGTTGGACATGCTAGAATATGTTTAGAAATCAACCAGAAACGTTCGAGTAGCATACATACTCTTATATATATATAAAGCAAGAAAAGTTCAAGAACACTAACTTGAGCCTCCGGGTAAATTCGAAATGGTGAATAAATAATGACCAAAAGGCGTTATGACGACAATCTAAGGGATATTGTTCTGTCAATTTCCTGCTTTATTAGTGCTGCAAGTTCGGATCAATTTGCCTCAATCTTCAATGGCTTTGGAATAGAGAGGTGGCAAGAAATCATACTGCGTAAAAGTACTATTCATTTGGTAGCCAAGGTTCCAAAATTCAGGCTTGTAAAAACTAATGAGGTCGTGACAAATTGAGATCAAGGACGAGGTACTGTCGTGTATCTGTAGAGACGGGAGCGAGCTGTATTTCGTAACATCATGAAAAAGTCATATTGTTTTATGGTTATGCTTAGTAGATAACCCTGGTATGGAGAGGTGAAAACATGTTACTTAATGGTACAATGGGACTCAGACTGCTTAAGACATATTTTTCCGTAAGTTCAAGTTCAAAACACTCGCTATCAAATTCATAATTGTCGTGATCGATTTATGTTCGCCAAGAACCTTTTGTCAAAAGACAATTTTGATTGGTTGTCTAGGAAAATCGTAGCATATTTTTTCCTATAAGAGTCCCAGAGATTCTAGTCGACATGATTTGAGGAGATTGCATCAACCCATTTCAGGCAAATGCACTCAATACTTTGGCGCAACTTGCAGAGGCTCCTTTGTTCGGAGCATTGAACTTTGAGCCATTAAAAGATGAGGACTGAGCAAGCGGAATGAACCTCATCCATATGATGCTAAAGATAGCAAGATTCACCTGAAATCTAACAGAGATCAAGGTCAAGAACTGACGTAGACTGCTGAAAATTTCATCTACCTTATATTATCTATTGGGTGACAATGAACTTTCATGAACAGTTGATGTCTAAAATGTGTTGCTAACTTCAGCGTTGAAATCTCCAGAAATGGAAGTTTGAAAATTTACAGAATGTCCTTTATAGAGTCAAAGCCGACGTCATCTTTGGACAGAACAGAGACGGTACGGAGAGGGGATAGGGGGGATGGATATGTCAACCTTTACCCTCGATGAATCAAACGATTTGTCCTTCAATTGTGTTGGGCTCTTTCGGATTGAGAGCCTGATAGCCAATTTTGGGCAGAATCAAACGTATGAACATGTAAAACTCAGCCCGGCCCATTGAAGGCACAAAATGAATGCGCTAGTAGCACATACATAAGCATAAACAAAAGAAGAGCAACCCAAAAAGATCTCAAAATATTTCAGAGATATATCTCGAATAAAGTATATTGTTAAGATTCAAAATCAACTTAAATTGAGATTCAGAGCACATTAAGAGTAGAGAGGTTACAGGCTAAGTATTGAGCAAAACGATTGAAATTTGAGCCCCCAAATTTTACAATGAATTGAAAAAAGAGAGCTGAAACTTTTTCAAACAGATTGAAGATGTGGTAATGCTTATGTCAAATGAAAGAAACCGTGTAACCGCAAAGCATATTTTTGCAGTCTTCTTTAGTACATTTTCGCTTCAAATCCGATATTCATTAACATCCTCAGATAGCATAATAGTAAATCGAGAACAAGATTGAAAATCCATTGAAACATTTTCAATTTTTCACCAGGAGTGGAAAAAAAACCCGAATCCCGTTTTGAAAATAAAACGAGACCTTGAACAAAGTTCAGCCCTCCCAAAAGACGGAAATACTACTTACTAAGATTTTTTTCGATAACGCGTAGCTTATTAGCAATCAGAAGTCTTGGAACGAAATTGGCATTTCTGCAAGTTCTATTCAGTTTTGCTCGCTCCAATGAAACGGGAGTGTACCCTTTGCAAACGACGGCAAACTTGCTAACAGTTCTTGAGAACTGGAAGACATTTAGAATTTAAACTCAGGCAAGGCATTTTGGCAGAGTTCTATGAACGATTATAAAAGTCCTTGGATGACGGGGTTCTCAATTGTTCCTTCACATGTTGAACTTTGGATCTGCGTCGAATGTGTGCACTTGTGGAAAAAGAACAATTTGTGAACAAATACACGTAGGCGTTTATTTTTTGAGACGTTGATTTCTTGAAAAACTTTTTGGATGGCCACCAATATGCGTCGCACTATTGCAATCCCAAAAATAGAAGTAACAAGCTCAGCATTTCAGATTTGCTTGCTTATTTCCCATCAATCCTGAGGCAAATTCGATCAAAAACGTCATTACGTTTCATTCGAAGGTTTAGTTTCAAACTTTGCACCTTCACTCTCATCTAATTCTAAATATTGGAACACCAATACATATTCCTCGAGAAAACGGGCAATATGATCTGGAGGAGAAACTTGCTTAACAATGCTTGCGAGTCAATCTGAAACCATTCCATAAAAAATTGTTGAATTTCAAAAGACAATGGAATCCTTCTTGCACATAAACGAAATGTTTATATGATTATGATTATCATTCTGATTTTTCAAAAGTCTATTTATTTTTCATTTAGAAGGATAGGTTGCATCACTTCGAAACGAAAGAAAATGTGTAGGAGGTGTTCTAAAGTCATTAACACAAAAGCGAGACGTAGCAAATTTGTATCCCTTGGCATCCCGATAATAAGCCTTGGGTCCGAATGGCTAGTGGGTCCCAGGGTCTGAATGGTGAACCTCGCCCGCCCAGCGAGGCCTGCCATCACATCGTACGGTTGTTTCCAATAGGCAGTCTCAAGGTCCCTTATCAGTATGTGGGTGTGATTAGTGCCTGAAAGTTTCCTGCGAAGAAAGGTTGAGGTGGAGAATCGAATCGGGAACCACTCTCACTTAGGAAACTGAGCCAACCCAACACCTGGTCCCCTCCGATGGGTCTTCTTGTGGTTCCAACGCGTAGATTCACATAGCTCTTTTCACGCACTTGACTATTGTCTTCCAAGTGTTATTCATCTTTTTATGTACTTGAATTCGGCTGAATCATAACAAATACTCATAATGATAAACAAGAACGCTTTTTTCTTTAACTTATACTTGTTTAGGAATAACTTTGGTTGGCAGCTAGTCTTTAAGAATAAGTGACGTATGACCTTTTTCACTTTCACCCTCTCATCATTTTAATATATCAGCTGAGGTTTGGCTGGTACGCTCCTCGTATAATCTGGGATGCAAAAAGCAGGAAGATAGAGTTTACCAGTGCAATGCATTATGAACACCGGAATGGGAGGGTACGCGAAATGTATGATGGTATGATGTACTGCATGCACTCGCATCAGTCTTGATTCGTCAAGATCGCATGGCGCCGCAAAAGTCGGTTCTGGACACCGGGTACAGTTTCAATTACAATCCTTGTTGGGATACTCAGAAAGCTAAAATGGCAACGTTGTCGAGCTGGCCCAACAACATTGAGATAACAACATTACTACTAACCAGGAAAGTCATCTCAAGAACCCATGCATGCGTATTAATGCGTACACCCGCGTACGTACCTACTGCAAGTACAAAGGACTGGATACTTGATGAAAGGTGCGTATATTCGCACGCACGTGCAACACTCAATCTATATAAACAGTTGAAGATTCAAAATTTTGCATCAGTCTGATCTTGTTTGTATATCACAACAACATCCCAATCCTACAACATGAAGGTAAGTTTGTTTCCATAACTGCCCTTGGACACTATTCTCCATCCAAAAAGTTTTTGAATCTTGATCAAGATCGAACATTTTGTTCTCTTCTCCCGAGTGTTGATCCTAAATCAACATTTACCTTTCTCATTGTTCCAGTGCTTCGTCGTTTTCTCCGCCATTATTGCCATGGGCATGGCTTTCCCAGCCAACCCATACCAACCCGCCCCTCACGGTGCCTACAAAGAAGAATCGCCCAAGCCTTTTTCCTACCAATATGGCGTGGCTGACCAATATTCGGGGACCAATTTCCAGAAGAACGAAAACCAGAATGATTACGGCGTAGTTGAAGGAAGCTACACCGTCCTTTTGCCCGATGGCCGTAAACAAATTGTCAATTATCACGCCGATCATGAGGGCGGGTTCATTGCTGACGTCCAGTATGAAGGCCAAGCCCAATACCCTGAAGCCCCCAAAGGAGGATATCACAGTTAGACTTAGACTTAGAGTCTTGACACACTTGTATCTATGAGCTAATAAGAAATATGATTATTTATATTCAGTATCATATTGCTGTTTTTTTCCGTCAACTAAGGACTAAAACCCGTACTAATGGCGTTCTACAGTATATTGAGTGGAAGACCTCCAGCACATTAAGAATCAGGCAAAGGCGTCAATGAGTTTTGGGATTAGAGAGAGAGAAACACTAACACGGAATGCAACGTTATTGAGTTATATGACCATGCGTTAGCAAATTTGTACAACTTATGTTTTCAGGGTCGATGGGTGTCAAGAACAATAGATATGTTTAAATAGCAGGATGAATGTATGGTTGAGTGCTAGCAGAGTGATGATTTCGACCGTCGTTCTTGGCATCACGCACGATCTGATGACGGAAATGGCGTCAGAGTAAAAGTGAAGGACCACCGCAGGATGTCCTTGTCATGAGTGTAATGGCTGCCATTAGCACTACTACGTATGTATACTGCTCTGTTAGTGCGAACCATATTGTGCATCCAGACCAGAAGAGACTTTTCTCCAACCGAACTGGCCGTAGCAGACCTGAATGTTTTGTATGTGCGTATCTTTCAGGAAGGAAGATATGTTCCGGGGTTAGCAATTCAATTGTGTTTAATCAGCAAATTTAATGAGAGTTTGTCATACAATGAAAACTCATGGTCAATGCGTAGATAATTTGGAATGATATCATGAACAAGGCTCAACCTCTTGAAGTCGTTCCATTACTCAAAAACATGTGACGATTCAGGTTTGGTTCCAGGATGGGAGATTTGTCTTTAGCTGAGCGATCATAGCAATTCGGAGGTGGGAAGAGGACAGTGTCTAAATGCCTGAAGGTCCAAAAGGCAGGGGACTGTCAAAGGATCCGGAGGACGAGGACGAGGAACCGGGATGGGGTTGGCTATGGTGATGTTGGGGTTGGCTATTGTGACGTTGAGATTGGCTATTGTGGTGGGAATGAGGTTTGCTGGTGAAGGTGTGGTGTTTGGTTGGAGAGTATTGAGAGGCGGTGAAGCCTCCCGATGGGGAATTGGAATTGGAATCGGGATACTGGGGTTCGCCTTCGTATTTGACATCAGCCACGTAGCCACCTTCGTGGGTGGCAGTGTAAGAGACCACTTGGACGCGACCATCGGGCAAGTTCACTCGATAGGATCCTTGGAGGTTGCCACTGGCATCCTGTTGCTCAGTCTTGTCGAAACTCGTTCCAGTGTGCTCGTCCACCACGCCATATTGGTAGGCGTAAGGGGAAGGAACGTCCTCGTAACCTCCGCGGCTATGAGGTGAGTAAGAGGTGGAGGGATCGGGGCGGTATTTTTGCGGTTGATGGGGCGAGGATTGGTCAGCTGAGGAGATGGAGGCGGAGGAGGCCATCATGGCGAAAGCAGCAACAATGAACTTGAAAAGGGCGAAGGGATTATTAGCTTACTGATAGCTTTTCGATCGCTTATCATTAAGAGTGAACACAAAATTGTCCCTCTCTTACCTTGTTCATGGTAGTAGAAGTAGGGGTAGTAGGTGTAGTAGAAGTGATTTGTGGTAGTAGTTACTGTTTGGTTGTTGGGAGAGAAGAGGATTGAACACTGATGCCTTCTCTCGGGATTCCTCTGCCATTTATAGTGATCGGGTTAGTTTTGAGTGACATCCATTCAGGCGTTGTTGACTTTACACAGTAAAAGCCCTTTGCTTCTACCCCCCCCCCTCTTTGCACCTTTGAAATAACAAATTTCACCCGCCTGATCTGGCTGGAAGTTGACATTCTGCTAGTGCTAGGAGCACTTTGGAAAACGAAAGTGTCGGATGTGAAACCAATCGCACCGAAAAGGTCGTGACATATGAGTGACCATCACCACCATCCACTCAGCTTAATCACAAGTGGCCAGTTTTGGTGTTTCCAGAAATGTCCATGATAAAATATTCTTCGTCCTAACATTTGGGCTGGTTTTCCTCTCTTTTGGCATGGCTACCCTAACCTTCATCATCATCATCGTCTTCTTCCTCTTCATCCTCATCTTCGTCCTCATCTGCCGACAACGGCATTGACAAAGAGGCGATGGGAGAGTTAATCACTTTAAATTTCGTGAAACTGACATGGCTGCAGTGGCCAAGGTCGATTGTGGTTAAAAATGCAAAATAATGCACCCCTGTCTTCTGTAGATGCTGTCTGCCAGTCAAGGTTCCTTACTTCATTGTTTTGAGAAATTAAGATTAGTATGCATAAACTTGCCTCATGAAAAGAAACGATGCTTCCATTGAGCGGTGTTCACTAACCTTCACTAACTCTTGGCATTGGCACATGGAAGCCACTAACTTCTGTATAGTCGTAAAATCACGCGAACTAACTGTTATAGAAGATATGTAATCACGTTCGAATGGGCTATATGAAGAAATGAGCACCTTTATGAAGGAAAACGGCTTTGCATCAATTACGAATGAAGCACACCTTAATTTGAGCTTCTTCATGTTGCAATATTTGATCTCAAATACAACTGAGAAGAAACATTTGATCCTGAACAATCAATCTTGTTATGTTGTTTTGGCTTTACATGTTCCGTTCGAATCTCTTGTACTGTTTTGTTGATTCAATCTATTCAATGCTATTTTGAATGGCTTCCGGATGGATGAGGGTGAGCCTCAGAATTGTACGACAAGAAAATGTATTGCACAAGTACGTAAGTTTGTTCAAGTCCCTTTCTTGCACCTCGAAATTGCATTTTTCTGAGAATTATTTCGTCTTACTTTCACAGGCATGGTTAACTAAACAAAATATCAGGGCATGATTGGATTGATCTGACAAGACTAAAGACAAATCAAAAGCTGGGATGTTCGAGACTAGAAGTAAATTGTAAATTACTAATCGAACTTTCCGATGAAGTTATATGATGTTGGGTATTCGCTGATCCGTCTCAATAACTTGAAGGAATTCAGCCCAGACAGCAGGAAATGGCATTCGTGCACTGTGATAATGACAAATTTAAGAGTAGATAGATGATAATGCCGGTCATTATAATCATGCTTCATTTTTGATCAACAAATACCTGTTCCAAATCATATAGATAACAACTAAAACAAAACGTTGTTTTGCCCAAGAATAGCCGCAAAAGGTTAAATCAGTAAATCAGAATCTGACATAAAAACCCACTAAGGAAAGGAAAAAAATATTTCCTACCCCCATTCTTCTTCAATAGTCCTCTTTGGATATGAAAGTCCATATTCTTTCGACTGAAAAAAAAGACAGGAAACAATACCAAAATCTGGTTGACAGAAGTTGTGGCTTCGAATTCCACCGTCGGAAATCAATGTTTAAAGAGATATGTGGTGGTTTTTATTTCAGCACATTCTATTGATTATGGTAAATTATTTTTAACTAGCTGTCATGCATATCTTAGGTGTTATAGTGCATTTTCCATACGTATTTTGACCTTTCATGCTTATTTCAGCACATATTTGACTTGCTTTTAGGTATTTTTGATGCATAAAACGGAGATTTTAGTTTAAAGTTTCAGCATCCCTAGTTCATCTAATAAATGTAGAAGCTAGTTGAAGTAATCGTGCACTTAAAAAGGTCAAGTCGTAATCTTAAGCCAAAACTTAACATGTGATGCGTTACAAAAAAGTTTACATTAACATTCGATGAAGTCGCTCAATCATCACCACTTGTTTGTGGAGGAAAACTGGAGCCAAGCTGAAATATCAATCTCGTCATTCATAGATTTAATCTACAGACTTATTTGCGCAATTATTACAATGATATTGAGCAGGATAGTAGTCCAGTGTTAGATTGCACAAAAAAGTTAGGACTAGGGAGAGGAAAAAAGTACATAACAACAAAAACTTTTAGAGGCAAAAAAGACCAAAAGTGTAACAAAAGGTGCAAATCAAATCAACAAAGAAGGCAAATTCAAAGCCTCAATTTGGGACAAAGTTGACGTAAATTTGGAAAGCACAACCTCCTTCTTAGCACTCGAGGTTCGGAGTTTTAAGGAAGGTCCGACCAGAGTTAGTGCCCTGTATTTAAAGAGCACGACAGTGAGTTTAACGCCCTATGAAACTTTGAACCTTCAATTCTGTTCCAAATTACTCATATACAGTAGGGGTAGATCTGAATCAAACGCATTTTAACAAAACGTTATGCCCATAAGGTCAAGTCATATAGGTGAAGTTACTCTTCAGTTACCCTTGAATAGGTGTTGATTGTTTCACAACATTTTTTTGAGGTTCTTGGGACACATTAAAGCGGAAAAGGAAGATGACGCCAAGGTTAATTTTTGGAAGGTACTTGAACTTTTGGGGCTTAATAACTCTTTGCTAAGAGATTGAATTACTACCATTCATCCTTGAAAGGTAGCGTTCATCTAACATCACATTTTTTAAATTGCCACAATTTCACTCATAAACGTAGGTAAAATAATACTTTAAAGCCGAAAATGGAAGATTGAAGGAACCCGTGAGAGAAGAAGTTAATTCATTGTTTAGACAAGCCTGACTTGTGGAGGGCTCAAAAGTGTATCAATCCTTTGCAATCACTACAATTAACCATAAAACATGCTTGAGGACACATATCAATAATACTTTCAAATATTCATAGATAAAAATAACTTTCATACCTTCTTTAGATACTGTTTAGTCCCAATCTTCTCAGTTTGTCCCAATATAGTAATTCTCCCATTCCCACATTGTTCCTGCTTGCCTTCTTTGGCAAAAGTTCAAGCCATTTCTGAAAATCCAAAAAGAACACCAATGCTTTACACAATAAGAGCAAGTGTAACATTTTTCACTTTTTTAGCCCAGGTCTCTTCACCCTGAGAAACAGGTGATATAAAGCACCCAAAATAATCAAATTTCATCCAGAAACCTGAATGTTTTAGGGTATCAATTTGGTGGTCCCAGTTAGGAACCAATTTTGAGGTCTTTTGATCTAAAAGATTTTGAAATAATGAAATATCTTGAAAATTTTGTTCATCAGTTCAAAATTTTGAAAGATTGGTTTCATACGAGGGGCGTTTGAGAGAACAGGACTAACCTCTTAAGTTTGAAACCAAGCAAAATATTTTGTTTTTTTAGGATTTAGTGACACAGTTCAATAAGTTGCAAACAACTTTTGTTTAGAAATCTTTTTCATGTTGATATGCATTGTTGAGCTACACCTTGACAAGTTTACCCATGTTGAGCAACCCAATCTTGCTATGGACCTTTTGGTGATGACAGATCAGCGGGGACTCATCAAGGCTTATGCCTTTGCCGGAAAATTGCCAACTGAGGCTCAAAAGCTTCTAGTAAAAGGTTTTGGAGAGCCATCTCTTAGTCGTTCAAGATTGTTTGCTCTTCACAAGGAATTCAAGGAGGGTCGTGAAGATGTCGAGAGCCACTGAGGGAGACATCCAATTCTCAGTCTCTGAACAGCCACCAACATTGCTGCCATAGAGGCATTGATCAAGAAGGATGCTTGTAGGACTATATCAGATATTGCTTCAGCCATAGGCCAGTCAGTTTGAACCACTCATCTTATTCTCCATGAGGATTTTGGTCTTGCAAAGAAGGCTGCCAGATGGGTCCCTTGCCTTCTCACTGTCAAGCACAAGTAGCGTCAACTTGAGATGGCAGGGTTTTCATTGAGCACTCATTCCAGCAAGGAAACACCTTTCTTGAGTCAACTGTAACAATGGATGAGAAATGGGTGCTCTATTCAACCCCTGAGTTGAAGGACCAGTCAGCTCAGTGGTCCCCAGTTGGAGCCAGGGCCCCCCAAGAAGGCAAAGGTTGTTGGAAGTCAGAGGAAAGTGATGCTGGTGGTCTTTTTTGATTTGAAAGGCGTGATATATGAACATTTTATACCCAAATGTCAAACAATTAACTCTGAGTACTACATCACTATTCTGAAGACCGTAATTTTCCACTTGGGCAAGAAAAAGTTGCCAATTGGCGGCATTTTCATCAGGACAATGCACCCTTTCACGTGAGCGCCGCCAAAATGGGATTCAAGAACTTAAAAGGCATCAAACATGCTCTGTAGTTGTTAAGAGGGTTGTGATACTCGCTGGTTCATGAAGTAGAGTGTATTTCCCAATAAAACACAAGTCAATATATAGTCAAACGCCAACGCAGTCTTGTAATTAGCACATTTGCTACAGCTCCCTATCTTGCACCAAGTGACTTACGGCTCTTCCAACCAGTGGTGCCAGATGCGGCGGATATTCCGCCAAATTGGCGGTTTTTCGAAGTTTTTCGAAAAAATCTTGATGGCGGGTTGGCGGATTTGGGGTCCGCATTTGACTAATTTTTGCAGATTTCACGCTCAAGTTGGCAATGAAGTAGAAAAAAAGCAAAACGCATGAAAATCCGTTGAGGTCAATTCTGGTCGCCAGGTGGCAGGATTACCTCGACTACGTATGGCGGTTGAATTTTGAACCTTCAATTCCAATGAGTTTACATAGGTCCCAAGATGATCCAAACCAAACACATCTTTGTAAACGTTTGTGCCTGAAGAGTTAGTTCTAAGAATCAAGCTGCTCTTCAGGCATTAGTAACTGCAATCATAGCATGGCAACATCGGATTCAAACTGTATCTTTCAACAGAAAATGTAGAAAGTGGCTCAAAAAGTGGTGTTTAAAACATTCTAAGTACGTTTAAGGGTGCCTGATGGGTAACTAAAGGGTAAACGTTATTCTCCACCGATTAGTTGACGGTGCTACTTTTTTTTAAACTTAACCTAACCTTATCAATTAGTAATGGGATCAAATCAAATTTCAAATTCAAGGTTGCTAGAAAACTGGGAAAGTGAAAGCACCACCCAATTCCATCGTAACGTGAAATGTTAAGTTTGAGCAAAAAGCAACCCTGGTTTGACGAAAGAAAAATCAGGGTCACTTTTCGGTGATAACTAACGGGTTTATCACAGAGGAAGCAACTCCTAGAGAGTGCGATGAGAGCTAGCTAGGGAGGCGGACTAGTTCTCAGAGCGAATTAATGTCAGCTGACTGTCTGCTGGGGCATAGTTTCTGATTGTAGAGGCGCTGCTTTCTTTCAGCTAGAGTAGCACTGTCCACTGGTTACCGATTCAACTCCAGTAAAAAAACACAACAAACTCGATTTTTGCTCTTCTATGGGTTTGTGACATTCCACGCCTAATGTCATATGCCGTAATGAAAACCGTAATCCCATGATTTAGCAGAAACTAGAGAGCAATAGTTGTAGCAGAGAATAGTTGCCTTAGACAAAACGCGGTACATGGCATGTCAGGGAAATATTGCAGTTCCATCCAGCATGTCAAGGCAACAAGAAGGGAATGTCCAATTGTCCATTTGGCAGCATACCTGTCACGTTTTGATAACCTTGCTGGTAGACTCCTAGAAAATGCCAGACAAACTGCCGGCCAGGAAAAACATGCTATTTCTTTTTTTGCCATGCCAGAGGGGTTCCAAATATGGCAGGTTTTCACTTTTTGGAGTAAGGTTAAGAGAGTAAAGTTGTCACATGGGTCAAACCAGCGTGACCCTTGGACACAAACCTGGCGTTTGATATTACGTTGGGATCGGCTGAAGCCTTTACAGTGCAAGTGGGCTGGCCCCGGTTGGTTTTAATTGAAAATCGATTTGATCGTATTACTAGTCGTAAGCTAGTTAGTTCATTGGTCTTCTGCATGGCTGGATTCCTCTTAGTCTCTCGCCTTTCACCGTCCGAGTCCCCACGCTTCCTTTTTGGCATTTCGGCTGTTTGGTCCGTTTGGTCCGTTTTGTTCGTTCCCTTTGTTGTGGTCTGTTTGTCTGTCTGTTTGTCTGTGTGTTTCCATTCATGGCAGTCCGAGAGGCTCCTTGTGTGTTTTCGCCCAGTCTTCAGCCAGGATACATACATACTCCCACTGCCGACCCAAACTGGCCACACACCTACCCACCCTCCCATCCGCCCACCCATCTAACAATCCTGGATCCGAGCCAGCTAGTTGGTTGGCCTGGCGTCTCCTCACCGTCCTCCAGTGAAGTTGGCCTCAGCCGATCAGCTGAAGCGAGGTCGGCCCTTGTCGACTCATGGTCGTCGTGGCCCAGGCCATGCCCAGGCCATGCCCAGGCCATGCCCAGGCCTGAAACCACGTCGTGCCCAGTGCAAGTCTGGCCCGCGGCCACGCGGCCCTCCCACTGACGTGACCTTTGGACTGACAGGCCAAAGAATTGTAACAATTGCACATCTTGCCATTGATTGACCTTCCTTTGGCCCTACTACCCTTTTTTTTCGTCGACCCCTCACTTGAATCACTTGATTCACTCGATTCACGCACTCAAATATCCAGCCAGCCCGGCTTGGTTACCCTGGAACTTGGGGCCTTCGAATCCCTGGGCTGTCCCACTCTTCATCCTGTCATCCCCCCGACCCATGGGTCGGAGGAGCCCCTCGAACCACGCCTAGCATAATCCGTCATCCCGGCCCTCCTGGCCAGCGGTCCTTGGGCGCCATGGCCACCCCCCATGCCCCGGCCGCCCGGTCCATGACGCACCCCCCGCCGCCGCCGCCGCCCGCCGAATCCACGCTAGACCTGGGCGATCCGGTGCACGAGCATCGCCAAGTGTTTTCGGGCCAGCTGAGCAAGTTCACCAACGTGATGAAAGGCTGGCAATTTCGGTGGTTCGTGCTCGAGCCCGAAACCGGCACCCTCGAGTACTACATCCCCGAGGAGCGCAACACGGGCAAGTGTCGCGGTCGACAACATTTGGGTGAGGCCGAGGTCTTGCCCAGTGTGGAGGACGAACACACCTTCAACGTCAATTTTAAAACGGGTGACGTGTATAAATTGCGTTCCGCCGATGCCAAGGAGCGGCAACGATGGGTCGACCGCATTCGCGCCGTGATTCAGATGCACAATCAGGCTCATCAAGCTCTGTCCCGGCCCGCGTTGCCCATTCGCGAGCCCCTGCCGGCCACCCCGCCCGGATCAAAGTCCCACATCAATGACGGCGAACCCTCACTCTCGCTCCAAAACCTGTCCTTGACCGTTTTGGACGCGTTTGCCTCCGTCCATCACATGATACACCAAGCCGATTTTAAGAGGCAGGCCCTGTGTCAGGCGATTGAAGCTCTGCCCTCCGCCCAGGGCACTGTCGGCCCTCAGAGCTTGGATGAAGATTTGCTGATCCTCAAGGCCACGGCCGCAGCCAGCTTTATGGCCATGCAGCAGAGTCTGACCATATTGCAAGGGTGCATGGACGCTCGTCAATCGCAACCCTTGGCTGCCGCGACGCCTCACATCTCTAAGTCGATTTTGAGCTCGCCCAAGACCACCAGTCGTTCGCAATTCTTCATGCCGTCGCCCACGAAATCTAAATCCGGATTGGCTAAAGACGGGTCATTGTCCACTTCCACGAGCAGTCTCCCGGCCGCCACGTTGTCCGAGGCCACGTGTCATGCGAGTAGTTGACAGCCACTCCAAAGTCCGGGTAGCCGTCGGCGTAAGAAATTCCATCACATTACTAGCGGTCTCCGATTTGTCAATAAGTTGCAAACTCCAAAGAAGAAACGCAGTCAAAATTAACCTTCTGAGTCCACTTGATTGGGTGGCAAGTGCGATCAAGTCCTGGCGCGGGTCAGGCGAATCCGTGGTGTTTAGTTATACCTTTGTACAAAGTTGTTGACCTTTCAGAGTTTCAATACCGCTATCCTTCCCTAGCCAACGTGTAGGATGGACGAAAAGAGCCCTTCTACTCCTGTGGGGCGTTTCTTGATGCCACTTTGAGCGATAAATTCTGCATTCCGACTACCAAACTTGGTTCTTGCATTTCCAATTATTTTCATGCTGACAGAATATTAGTGCTTTTATTATTGTTGATATCATCCCGTGATGCTGTGAAACTCGAATTCGATTTGCCTCTCCATTCTGAATTTTCCAACAAATTAAACGGAATATTTTCTTTCACGCAATGCATTAATCTTTTGTCCTGCATGATTCACATTACGTTTGGCGTTCTAGTTTTTCAGGTGGCGTTTCGAGACACAGCTCATTTTTGACAAAATCCACAAAGCATCCATTCGAATGACCCGACGCTTGGTTCCCGCAGCCTTTCGGATATGTCTTTCGCCGTTGCCCGAACCGATAAGTTGTGTTCGGTGCTTCGCTTCCATCAGGATATCGGTCAAAAAAAGTACATCATGCGCCCCTCGGCAACTCCCAGCCGTTCAAGATGACGACCAGAATGCTAGATTGGGCTTCAAATGTCCTCATTGCTCTCATGTTGCCGATTCAAAACTGGCCATGAAAGGACACATCAAGACCAAACACAAAATGAAGCCATACTCTTGCACGCTTTGCTTTAGGCAGTTTACCAATTTCCGAGAATTTCAAGGCCACTTCCGAACAACTCACCCTGAGGTGAAGCACGTTTTGAAAGAGCCCTACGAGATGGTCTTGATCAATCCAAAGTCTCCGGGAGCCTCTGTTACAAATATGGTCAAGTCAGACAAGCCAGAATTTGCTAAGACGAACTCGTACAACTTGGCCGATATACTAGCTGGGTATCCATGCAGGAGTTTCAGTTCGCTATTATACCCTTTGAAGTCCGATTTAGAATTGAACTATCCGGAGAATTCGGAGCCAATTCTTTGTGACTCTGAACTCGAAACGAAAGAGATTAGCCAAAATATGACCAATATGAGTCGGACAATCGTCTCCCAACAACCTCCTGCTCAGACACCAGGGTTTTGGAAAAATCTCCAATCTTCGATAACATTTCTTACGCGTTTTTTCAAAAGACAATAACAAGAAAACGTACAAAAAAGTGTCTTATTCAGGGTCTTATTACTAAAATAAAATATAAGCTCAAACAATCAGAGAGAGAGCAATAACAATACAATATAGGTTCATTTTCAAGTAGTATGAATGACGAACACCTCAAATTAGGATTCTATGTAATAAAGCTTATCTGAAGACATCGTTCATTTCTTCCAAAAGAATTTTGGAAGCAAAAGCCGCCATCACTCCGGCCAATACCGTGCCCATGGTTCCATAGGAAATACGATGCCCGTACGCAGTCATTTGAATGTGCATCCCATAGAGATACTGGAACATGTGCAATCGCTCTGGGGTGGGTAAAATGGACTGTAACATGAAAAGACAAAATGGCGCTGGAAAGGCACGTCAGAAAAACAAACTCAGCTGTATTGACTTACCTGAATCACCTTAATCCCTTCGTAGTTTACTTCCGCATAAGCCGAGGCCAGCAGGGGAAGGAGCAACAATGGCAAGATGAACGACGCAATGTCGTAAAAGTCGGGTGATGTCTTCAACCAGCTCACCACGCGAATGCCTGACCAAAATAAGATTGTCGAAGTAATGCAACACATCCATCTTTGAAAAGCCGTAGACGTTAATCGAGTGGAAGTCTAGGAAAAAGGAAACATGATAATGAATCCTTTATAACATATTGTACTGTACCCCGTGACCTCGACGATGAACCTACCGCCAACTTCCAATATTTATGCATAATCTCCTGTTCAGGCATGATATGAGGCACCATCGTGTTTTCCTCGCCTTGTCTTTCTTCGGACATACGCCGAAATCCAGATCTAAATCGGATCCCACTTTGATGAATGGTTTCGCCGGATAACTGAAGACGAACATTCTGGCGAGTGAACTCGTTGGAGTTCGTCAGATCGTCTTGAAGTGCATCGGTGCCAGAATTGACGTTGGTCGCACTCAATTGGTCAAGCTCGTCTGCTCTAGGTGGGATGGGCTGAGATTCCGTGGACACACCTCCAACGGGATCATTGGTCGGAGGTGGATTTAAGGCGTTGGCAATCCCATCGTTGTCCGCCCAGATGTACTCTATAGGGAAAAGATAGCATAAATAACTCTAGATTTTATCTCAATCTTGAAAATGCTAACGTTTCAGGGTATCTTTCGATTCGTAAGATTCTGGTGCGTAGAAGTTTCGTCGAAACTGCTTGTCTTGGAGATGAGCATCGTAGTTCAATTCGACGAGAAACCGCCGAATGTCAATGGTGTGTGTCCTAGCCACTGAGATGAGACACACCCCTACCACCACATTCCAGATGAGGAAGAAGAACGAAAAGAGCATTTGGAAGAAGTAGAAAGAACGACAGATAGGGATGGGAATTTGAACTGAAACAAAATGTACGATACAATTCAAAGAGATTTCGGTATCTTTCGGCCAGACGGAGAAAAACAAACAGGCACTTACTGACTTGGCAAGGGTTAACATTTGAGATGTCTGTTTGATTTTCGAGTCCAGGTACGAACGTGGGATCAAAACCATAAGCCAAATTTACGGTGGATGCATTTTGGACCAAAACGAAGGAAGCCACCACCAGGAAGAGAATGATGGCCACATTCAACTTCATGATCGTTTTCGAATGAAGTCGCATTTTTTCCAAGAACTTGGGATGAACGAAGAGGCGATAGGCCAAACGATGAGCGTACACGCCAACTCCACAATACAAAGAGACCATGATCATGGACACTGTGCCATCCAACAAGTCCGTGGGCGAGTGGATCGAGCTAATATCGTAGCCTTCATAAAAGCCGTTAAAGAAGACCAAGCCTAGAAAAAAGAACCACGGATGGTGTGATAACTTTCTCCAGGCTGGTAGCGATATTGGTACACCCGAAAACATATCCGTTCAAATTTAGAACGCATCTTTGTCAGTCCTGAACTTTCAGATTTGACCTCAGATTTCCCAAATTTTTGAAGGGGGCGTTTTCGTCTTGGTATGAATTACCCCACCACTGACATGGGTCTACCAATATTCTATTTTGGCTCCCAACGTTTTGATGGATGATCTGCCCAGCCTTCAGGGCTAGCTAAATAAAACACAGGTTCCATGATGTGAGGGAAGACCCTTTGGCCAGTGCCTAATCTGGGCCTGGGGGGTAAACATTGAGCAACCTACGAATGAATGCTAAAATGAACACTGTGAGGCTCTGCTCCTTCTTGGCCCCTCTATTCCACGGCCATGATCTCCTTGCTCTGCCTCTGAACTCGAGGCTGATATTCAAGGTGGTCATTAAAGGCGGCTCACCGGCAGCCGATCCCAAAGTGAGGATATGAATGACGGACGAGAGGATGGGCTTGTCGTTGGGACTGATCTTGATGCCCAGCGACTTGGCAATGGCCACCCACAACCACGGCGGAATCTTCTTGGACTGACGGGTCTGGCCTTTGACATAGTTGAGGCTGCCCGGCTCATGCTCCAGCTCGTCCACCAAGGACAGGCCCCGGACTGGCCGGGTGGATGGCCTGGTCGCCATCGGGGGCGCGTCCTGGGTCGTGTAAGCGATGTCCGAGTCCATAATCACCGCGATCCCACCCACAATGTCATTAATATCTTCGATCTGCCAGCAATCAATCAATCAAGGGGCGGGATCGGCGGGCGGTTTCCCTCGTCACTTAGTCACTGGCTGGGTCCAGGCCCGTTGACATGGTCTAGGACCAGATATGTGCTAATAACAATATGAATATTTTGAGGGGTTCCAGTTCTGCGGCCTGCGGTTTCCTGTCAATCGAGATTTTTCAGGATTTCCAGGATACACACAGATTCACTGACTGCCTGACTGACTGGCTGACTGATTCATTTGAGTGATTCATTTGAGGTTGGCTTGGCCCAGTTCATATATCAGTTGTCAGACGATTTAGGTGTGGATTGGGTCAGGGTGATCAGATCCCATTCAAGAATCAAGTCTGTAGCGGATCAATAGTACTGATGGGGACCAAATTAATCATCACGGAAGGTTGCATTTAGGGCTGCCAATTGACATTTTCAATGGCATGTGACATTAATGGTTGGAAGCTGTAAACCCGTTAGTTAGCCTCCAAAAGTAATCCTTGTAGTCAAACTAGGGTTGCTTTTTGCTCATACGTGACAATTTACGTTACAATAGAAACGGCTGGTGTTTTCACTTTCCCAGTTGTCTGGCAACCTTGAATTCGAAATTTGATTTGATCCCATCACTAATTCAATACTATTCATGCAATAGTACAAAACGATGGATTACAAAGTGGTGTCATTCAGGTCAAATCAGGTCAAATCAGGCGGATTTAGCCAGTGTGGATCAATTCTGTGGATTGTAAGCCAAACCCAGCACTGACCCAAAAAATAGTAAACTGTAAATAGTGCTTTTTACTACATTGGTCCAATTTGGTCCAACAACGATGTTTGGTAAAACAAAAACCTAAGTTGTGGAAATCAGTTTTTTGTTTCAGTTTAAATTGAAACATTGATCCACTTAAAATGTAAGACACAATTCTCTGCCAGAACGAAACTGATAGATGTTATATTCCCGCTAAGTTACCCATTAAAATGAAATATCATCCACATATATGAAACTAATTCCAAAGTTATCATTATATTACATTTGGACAGCCTCTTTTTGCATCATTTTGGGCTACAACATCTTCCAATTCTACATGTAATGATATGGAATTAGCAAAAAAAGATTAACTAGTGGTTCTGCTACGTAAATAAACAAAAATATTTGATTGTCACAATAATTTTCATCCCCTAACCAAATTACCCATCAAATAGAGTTTAAAAACCCAGTTTTGATTGCAGAAAAACCTATTAAAAAGTTAATGAAAAATAACTTCAGCATAAAGTGCCAATGTTGAGAATTGAAGCACAATAACCCGACCCAAAAGTGGTGTCCTTTTTGACTTTTTGACCAAAGAGGAGAAAAATGTATAAAAAAGTTCGGCAAATGAGAAAAAAAGTTCCAAATGATTTTCAAAACTACTTTTCCTTGCAGTGGCAACTCTTCACCTCAACACTTGTGTTCAGACAACTACTCACATTTAAATCTCTAGGTCTGCTCCTTCAGAATTTTAAGGCATTTTCAGGCAAAAAAAATGTTTGGGACAAATATTGCATTTTCAACTTTGCTTGACTGTTCTTTTATCTTGTAGAACTTTTTTTTCCTTTTGGTGTTTTCGGTCCTCACATGTTATATTTATTCCTGTTTCCACTGTTTGGGAATCTTTTGTTTACTTCCCTGCACTATGATCAGAATTAGACCCCAGATATTTGAAGTTGCTGGCAACAATGCCGAATTTAACTCCTCTTTGCTTGATCTAGACGATCACGAAGATCAAAAAAACTAAATTCGACTGGGAGACTAAAAAATGAGATGAAAATTTGCAACAACCTAATTAGTTCTTGATACTGTATGCAAAAATACAGGATAAGATTACGAATCGAAGGTGCCTATGTACTGAAATTTCCGAATAATTGCAACTCAGTTTTTAAACTGGGTGTATCGTTTTCAGGCCTGAGGATCTTATAATCAATCATCTAGTAATATTATGCTTGAATGCGGGTAAGGTTATGCACTGGGTGAACTTTTCAAATGATCAGGTTAATTAATCATAGTTTAGGCACCTGGGCCCAATCAAAGGCTCTTAGAAATGCCTTATTTGTATTTAGTGTTTGCAATGGTTCCGGAAAAAAAGCTGGTTTCGGAACTTGGTAATAGGAAAAACGGGAAAACCAGGTATACCGGATCTTGACAAAAAGGCAGTACTGGTTCTTCGGATTTGATTTTTTCCAATGCACTCGGATCTTGACAAAAAGGCAGTAGCGTTCTTTGGATTTGATTTTTTTCAAGGCATGGCTTCTTCATGTTCACTTTTTAAAATCACGTTTGGGCAATAGTGGACACTTATTGATATCAGTGAGCTTTTTGTAAGATCCAAGGATAGTTCAACTATCCCCGGACTTTGAGAGAAGAGGTCTTCTTGTTATCCATTGACTAACATACGTTTCCATGTTTTTTTACTTCAAACCTGAATTAGACACGCAAGCGAATGCAATTACGTGCAAGTAGCTAATACATTGACTTAGAACTGGGTGTTAGAGCTGTGCATCGGATTCAACTTTTTCGGATCGGGTCGACCAAAGATTGTCGGATCGAATCGGGCTATGCAAAAGAACGGAGATGGGTTTCGCAAATTTTGTTCGGTTTCGGATTCCGGTTTGAAAATTAAAGGATAGCAAAATCAGATTCAAACCAATATCGTAACAAATCTTGCTTTTGTTATTGCAGATAAACATAACGTGAAGTTTTTTTTTTTTTTTAATAAGGCAGAGTTTCAATGTCTTTTCGAAACTTTTTAAACACTTTTTAAATTCTTTTCACTGTTTAGAATATGTTTAGCTATTTGTTCATTTGGGTCTCTATTTGCTTTCTTCTTAACTTATTTTCCATCAAGGGGACTTTCTTATTTACTTGCATGCAGCATGATCGCGATCAGACAGCCAGATCGCTTAATTTTTTTTGCAACTTTATCAATTCGACTCCCATTTTTTCAGTTTTGAAATTCACCAAAAAATGGGCTGCAGCTGAACGAGCCAAAGCTATTATCATACCTTTGATCTCACCAAAAACCAAAACTATTTAAATAACAAAAACACCCTAAGCAGTGGTATTTGGTCCCAAAAGAGAATGGGATGTGTGCCATAACTAGGGACGGGCAAAATGTACAAAATATCAAAGCCTGTTTGAGACAAAAAGGTGCAAAAAAATAAGCCTAAAATGGGAAAAAGGTGCAAAAAAGGCCAAAAAGTGTAACAAAAGGAAGGGATATTAAACTCTTGTTTCCCAATAGTACAAATTTGGAAAGCGCATTCTTAAAAAGCGAAGTTTACCTCAATTTTGGACCTCATTGATAAAAAAAAAAAACTGCTTCCCCTTTGCTTATTCTTCCTCTTTTCCCATAAGTGGATCTGCAACACTGATCTAGTTTTTACATTGATCTAACCGAAGAAAAATTGGAATTTTTCTTCCTCAAAAAGTGAACACAGTTAGCCTGGAAGAGGTAAGGAAGGTAGCTATGTTTTATTTTTTTGGGCTACTTAACTATCTTACCGCCCAGCTTAGCTCGTCTCTTGACTTAAAACTTGCTGGTTTCATTTCTGTTCTCCCTGTCTCTCAACCAACTTTGGGCCTGCACAATTCAATATTTGACAGCAATTGTTCAAAATTCAGCTTTTCATATCTTTATTTTGGCGGTAGCCTTTAATTTCAGACTTTGAAGCCATTTCCAACGCAAAAAAAGTTCTGATTTTGACCAAAAAAACAGTTTTAGGCCAAATAAGCAAAAGAAAGTGCAAAATAAAAGTAAAAAGGTGTAATTAAAGGTGAAAAGTGCAAATTGTAAAAAAGTGCCCTTTGTGACAGAAATTCTCTTTACACAATTTGCCCGTCCCTAACCGTAACATACATGTCAATTGAAAAAATGTCTTAATGTCAAATATGCCCAAAAAAATTCTTGTTAATACGGTAAAGAAACTCAATTGATAACTTCGTAAATTACTTGGAGTTGGCTGCCTCTCATTTTGTAACAGAAAAAAACAGCAAGTGAGCCGGACTTTTTCCCATTGTAACAACTTGCTTTTCTTGCATTTTCACAACACTTTTCATATTTTCACAACATTTTTGAATTTGCTCAACTTCTTTTCTTTGTTTTCTCTCAACTTTTTTGACGACCAAAAATTGATGACCAAACCTTACTGCTACAAATGGTTGAAACTAGCGCGAAAAAAGAGACGATAGTTATGTTCTTGTCTCAAAGAGATGAAATATAATAACTAAAAGGGCAAAATCAAAACCAAGATTAACATCGCGACTTATATCGTCCTGTAACAGAGTGATAAAAAGATGGATTGCAAAGAATTGACTTTTAAAAAACATAACTTTCCATGGAACAAAAAAAGGTCCTCCGATCTCGAAAGATGTACATGACAATTGGAGAGCGTGTCAAGAAAACCTTAGCATATCCTAAAGATTTGGTTTGTCGCAGCCAATAATGATACCTTGAAACTAATCACAGTGATAAGGTTTCCGAGAGTTACAATTCCTCATCACTTTCAAATTCTAAAAAGAAGAAAAAAACTAGAATGAAGAAACTCCATGATCGAGATCAACGTCTTTACAACCGAAGTGCTAGGCTAAAGACTTACCACCACACTTTACTTAATACAGTCGAATATCAATGGAGCGGTTCTCGCTTCACGAGTAATTATCGAATTAGCTGATAAGTCTTATGTAACGCCATCTATCCTTTCTCTTATCTATCAACTCACTCCCTCCCTCTATGCCAATACTGGTATTTCTAGTTCCCTTTTTCCAATACCCGTTCTACCACTTCTCTTCCCGACTCCATCTTGAATAAACGTACCTTTTTGATATCTCAACATGGCGCAGCAGTTTTAAGGACTTTCGCCCCACTTCCATCTCAATCTCTTCCATTCTTTTGGAACACGTCCTTCCCCGGATTCGTTTGTGCCCCAACCGTCCTGAGGCTCCGCACATCCTTCACGAATCTTACCCGTGGTTCAATTATTCCACCACTCACGACTCATCGTACGTTATATCATGGACTCGGCTAAACAATCACTGATCTCAAGGAGGAGCGTCTTCTCACGGCATTTCAACGCTTGCAACTCCTTCCTTTCCGATGTGGATTCGTTGGACGCATCTGATTGGGATATCTCCATGGTAGAGAGGATTAACGGCCTCTTTGCCAAAGTCGAGGACTCCCTGAACACTCTGGAAGAGGTACTGGCATCATCAAGCGGACATTTGGATGGTGAGTCCTTCACCAAAGAGGATTCTCATGTCACGAAATTCTCTAAGGATGTTTCCAAGCTCCGGGAACGCATTCTCAAAACTTCCGCCTCTGTTCGTGCTCAGGCACGGCCAAGTCGACCAGATTCATCAAGCTCGAACCACCAGAACATCTCCAAGATCAACCTTGCCCTAAAACCGGAGAAACTTTCATCTTCGTGCACTTTGGCAGAGTTCCGTTCATGGAACACAGGTTTCACCTTGTTCTACTCGTCCAACCACATGGACACTTTCCCTCTTGCGGAACAGCGAGGCTATCTCCATTCCTGCCTCGAACTCAAACTCCAGCAGATGCTTTCCACCAAAACCAAGGATGACACTCCGATCCTGGGGAGCCAGGGATGTATTTCCGAGTTACGGGAAATTTTCGTCCAACACATACCGCTTCTAACACGCCGATACAATTTCTTTCGGTGTGATCAGCAGCCTGGAGAAAAATTCAGTGACTGGTATCTTCGTTTACAATTGGAGGGCCAGGAAGCTGAATTGGACACGATCGAAGAGGACGACCTCTATATTCTCCGATTGGTCACTGGGATTTCTGACCGCCGACTTCGTGAAGAATTCCTTCGTCAATCCGACCCCTCTCGTGATCTTCTCCACCGAACTGCAATGGCATGGGAGTCTGCAACGGCCGCGGAAAGATCAATTTCAAATGATCTAACCCCAACCATGATTGCAGCCACATCCTCCTACAAACGATCAAAATCTCAATTTAAATCCAAACCTTCCAAGGAGGGTGATCGATCCATCTCTAATATTCTCCAAGGCAAATGCATAGGATGTGGAAATACCACTCACCGTGGAGGAAACTCCCGAGAGCATTGTCCAGCTCTAAACAAGACATGCAGCAAGTGCCAAAAACCAGGTCACTTTGCGTCTGTTTGTCAAGGCGGTAAAATCTGGCGTGGAAGATCTAAAATCCCGGATCGTCTATCCAGAACACGAATCCCATCAACTTCCTCCATCATCCGCGTCAACATGTTCAAGGCTCGTCCCACCCCGACCATCGATGTTCCATGTTCTTCCTCCAAGTGGCACACCTTTTACAATGGAATCTTGCCAGACACGGGTGCAACAGAGTCATTGATCTCAGCTGATCTTGCCCGGACTATATGGCATCGTGATTGACACCTCGAGATCACGTTCCATTCGAGCTGCAAACAATTCGAAAATGCGATGTTACGGTGCTGTTGATCTGATCATTAGTCGTCTGGGAAAGTACAAGGCGTCCGTGACTACTTACGTGACCCAGATCTCCATAACCAATTTTTACTCTCTTGGCATGGGATGATCGAGCTTGGCATGCTGCCAACACCTTTCCGTTACTTCCCGAGGATGCTCATTCTAATGATCTCGACCCATCTGACGGTTCGGCCGTCCAAATTCGATCGACCACCTCGGAGCCCTGTGGGAAAGAAATCGAGGTGCCATCAATATGCTTATGGAAAAATTCCAATCAGTTTTTGATTGTTCCCAAGTGCTTAAGCCCATGAAAGGCGACCCCATGGTCATCCATCTCCGAGACGACATTCCTATCACGCCTACTCATGTGAACGTGGCTCGCAACATTCCCTTTGCTTACCAAGAGATGACAAAGGAAGAACTTGAAGTCAATGACTTCCTCTGGTGTCATGGAAGAGGCTCCCGAGCCTTCTCTTTGGGTCAGCCCACGCTAGTTATTCCCAAGCCCAATGGTTCCGTAAGACTTGTTGTGGATTTCACAGGCCTCAACAAAATATGTGAAGAGGCCTATTCATCCATTTTCAACGGCCAAAGACATCATCACATCCATTCCACCCTCATCCAAATGGTTTGTGGTTTTTGACGCCGTCAAGGCTATTGGCAGGTCGAACTCGACAAGGAATCACGGCACCTCACAAATTCCTCACCCCTTTTGGGCGCTTCCGTTATTGTCGAGCCCCAATGGGATTAAACGCGTCTGGAGACGAATTCTGTGCCAGAGGAGATCGAGCCCTCTCCGGCCTGGTTGGTGTCCGAAAAATTGTCGATGACATCCTTATCTGTGGAGAATCCAAAGATGATCTTATTCAAAAAACCAAGGCCGTTCTTCAACGCTGTGCAGACCACAGTATCACCCTCTCCAAAGCTAAGGCCCAAGTTGGATCGTCTGTCAAATTCGCTGGCTATATCATTAGTCGGGATGGTGTCAGTCCGGATCCATCCAAGGTGGCCACAATCTCCAAATTTCCAGCCCCCACCAACCTGACAGACCTTCGGTCATTTTTAGGTCTGGCCAATCAATTATGACATTTCGTTCCGGATTTGGCCCATGCCTCACAGCCACTTCGCAATCTCTTGAAGAAAGAGATGTCATTTCAGTGGCTTTCAGAGCATGAAGAGGCATTTCGAGCGCTGAAGGAAATTCTGACCAATCCCAATGGTCCAGTCTTGGCTCACTTTGATCCCACCCTCCCGACCTCCCTACTTACCGATGCTTCACGCCTCAAAGGTCTGGGGTATGCCCTTCTTCAAACCCGTCCTGACGGTCATTCGAACTTGATCCAGTGCGGATCAAGATATCTGAAGGAGGCTGAAACCCGATATGCCGTGTGCGAGTTGGAAGCTCTGGCAATCCAATGGGCGATCATTCACTGTCGAATGTACCTGGCCGGCATGAACTTCACCGTTATCACGGATCATCGGCCATTGCTTGGTATCTTCAAAGGATCAAACCTGGCAGCCGTAGACAATCCACGTCTCTAACGGATTTTGATGAAAACGGCTGGATACACGTTCACCATACAATGGATTCCAGGCAAGAATCATCGGATTGCCGACACGCTCTCACGTTATCCCCTTTTCGACGATAATTCTCAGGACGATGACCCACCTTCCACATTCGATAACTCCATTCTTCTATCCGCCGTTCAAATGGAATCCGGCTCTGATTTAGCCCTTCATTCCATCGCCTTGAATGCCAAGAATGATGTCAATTATCAGGCTGTCATAGCCACTCTTCTATCTGGTAAATCACCAAAACACTTGCCTCAATCTCATCCGGCCAAATTATTCACCAAGCAGTGGGACAGCTTATCCCTAGATCACGATTATGGTCTTTTGATCCTTCAAGGCCGTCGAATTATTCTGCCCATCCAATCTCGTGCGACCATTCTCCACGACTTACATCAGTCTCACCAAGGCATTCGTCGGACCCGCGCTCTGGCTCGTAGCCTGTATTTTTGGCCGGGCATGAACAATGACATTGAACAGGTCATCAGTGCATGCGCTCAATGTCAGGAGTTTCGCCCGAGCCAATCTCCCGAGCCTCTTCGCCAATCCACCGCCACCCGACCATTTGAGTCCGTGTCCGTGGATTTGTTTCACAGCGCTGGTGCGCATTACTTGATCATGGTGGACCGATTTACGGGTTGGCCGTGCGTGTCTCGCCTTTCTCGATTGGACACGCGGACCATAACCGACATTTTGGAGGACTGGTTCGCGGATTATGGAATTCCCCAGCACTTGCGCTCCGATGGGGGACCTCAATTTCGCGGCGGTGATTTTGCCGAATTCTGCCGTCGCACCCACATCAACCATGAACTTTCCTCGGCCTACCACCCCGCTTCCAATGGTCACGCCGAATCCGCGGTCAAAGCCATGAAGACCTTGCTCCAAAAGCATGGCCACAATTGGCGCAATTTCCGGCCAGCCCTTTTGGCCTGGCGCAACGTGTGCACCGTGCCCCGGACGGACGGTTTCAGTCCCGCCCAATGGCTCTTCGGTCGCGGCCTCCGCACCCGCATTCCCGGCCATCCGGCCCACTACAATCGATTGTCCGACCACGTCTGGGCCCAAGCCCTTCAACGCCGCGAGGAGGAAAGCGAGAAGACTCAGGTTCGATTCGATAACCACGCGATCCCTCTCCCACCGCTTCAACCTCACGATACAGTTCTGGTTCAGGATCCCCGCACCAAAAAGTGGAATCGGTCGGGCTTGGTCATAGAACCAAGACGAAATCATCGCTCCTCCTACAAAGTCGAAATCGATGGCCGGATTTCAATCCGGAACCGAATTCATCTCCGACCAGTACCCATGGAAACGGCATCTCCCGACAGAGATAGTGACCCTGAGCCGAGCGCGAACGAACCCTTCCTTCCTCGAGAAACCCGCCTTCGATCGAAAAGAGTTCGGTTTAAACATTAATAATCTGTCCTATGATGCCATCTTTAGGGGGGAGATGATAAGTCTTATGTAACGCCATCTATCCTTTCTCTTATCTATTAACTCTCTCTCTCCCTCTATGCCAATACTGTTATTTCTAGTTCCCTTTTTCCAATACCCGTTCTACCACTTCTCTTCCCGACTCCATCTTGAATAAACGTACCTTTTTGATATCTCAAATATCTTTTTTGGGAGGAACCGAGTTTTTAACATGTATTTAGTGGGTCTCGAATTAATACTGATTTCGATTTAACATTATTTCTTTAGAAATCAAGCATTTTACTAATCAAAATACTAGTCTCAGGTTGCTACTAAAAGAGTTCAAAAACACCTGTGAAATACGTGCTGACTATGAAACTGTCCAGCTCCACTTACTTATGCAATTCTTGGGAATTCAACCACTGATCAATTGCAGGTACTGTTTACGTCAATGCATAAATGTCCTTGGAAAAATTGAATCTGTTGATACCATAGTCTGGATGCTCCTCGTTTCAATCTTGTAACACCATCAAACTAGTCGAGTTGTTGCGGATAGATATTGATGAACATTGAGCGCAGTCAAACATCATACAAAGTGCAAAGAGTGACCTTTGAGAGCATTTCATGGAAACATTGGCGCCTTGTTCTAGTTTGATCCCCCTCTTCAATCAGTCACGGTCAAAGCTTTGACGCAATCACCCCACACAATTCACAGCCTCCAAAGTTTTAAAACGATGTCCAGTAGGAGCCAAATTGTCAATCTGATCCACTCTGTTGGTTCATCGTAAGTACTCATAATCCATATGAAAACAGTAAAAGATTGCCTCAGGGCCATTCATCTCCCTTCATCTTTGCGTTTGTTGTCCTTTATTTTAGATGTCGATGTCCTGCTCATTCGCAAACATTCTCTCCAATAATCACGGGCCCTCATCGGTTCTCCACCCAACCAAACACCAATGAATACGCCTTCGAGGTAGAAACGGTCTTTAATCCCAAAACATGTTCCAATGCATTCCATTTGTAGGTATAGATGCAAAAGCCTTTGATTAACTAGTATTTACTGTTGAAGCAACAGGTGTTCCATGGTTGCTGCTTCTCAAAAGCATCATCTACTAGCTCATCGACAGTTGCAACAACGACAATAACATATGAAACGGTGATGGATTTTGCAGTCATTCTCATTCAAGTTTGCCCAGTTTCATCTAAAGATATACCTGGCCAATTGCTTTTCAAATATCACTGAAATTATTGCATATTTATTGCGATCACACAATTTTGAAATCTTTGTGATAACAACATCATAGTCTTTCTTAATCTTTCTAGTATGGAAATTTGTGCTAAAACTTCATTACTCTCTTTTTTTACCTCAAAGACAAGATCCTATATGTCTGACCAAGGACACTAAAGCAAGGAAACGCCACCTTTTTGTGATCACCAAACCTTTTCCGCCAAGTAAGGCCTAAACTTTTGCCGCTGAAATTTTTGAATGTCAGTTATTGGCGTAATTATTGAACAAAATATGTGACTAATATCATTTTCGTAA
>NC_081446.1:6440472-6471889 GCF_007210705.1 Tigriopus californicus
CTTTCAAGATTAATTCAGAAATATTTAGTATATGGACGGAGTTGTATATCAAGGAGAACATTATTTAATTAAAAACACCTTAATGTACTATGCAGTACGGATAATCTTGTTTTATTCGTACTGGAGTTAATGTCTTGATTCAACGCCATGGCCTAAGTTGGCGGTGAGGGGAAATCCGTGTCGTTTCCTCTCTATAGAGTCCCTGGTCTGACACACAATACTGGGTAGATGAAGAAAGTCTGTGATAGTGATAGATTAGGTGCCGATTATTGTTTATTTTGGATTTGGTCGCAATAATGAAACGCCCTAAATTATGCAAGTGAAAAATTAAAGTTTTATTGGCACCAAAGGATGTAACTCAAAATCAAAGACGGTCTATACGTAGATGGCTTGTTCCAATATTCGATATGGACCAGGAGTCACTCAAGAGGTGGGACAAGACCTGAATAACATCAAGGCCACAAATGTGGGTGTATACACAGATAAGACTGTCGCCAAATTGCCCGCCATGAAAGCCACGTTGGAATCGCTTTCTCGACACAAAGTGAACTTCAAAGTATTCGAGGACGTGCGTGTTGAACCAACGAATGAAAGGTGAAACAGATTTACCAAATGTGGAGTACAACTTCAGTCGAGATTGCAGTGTTAAATAATTCATCTGATGCATACCCGCACTCACACTGCAACTCTTTTCGCCCAGTTTCATCCAGGCTGCGGATTTTGCCAAATCCAATGGGTTCGACGCCTTTTTGGCTGTGGGTGGGGGATCGGTTATGGACACTTGTAAGGCAGCCAATCTGTATGCCAGTGATCCTTCGGCAGAGTTCTTGGATTATGTCTCGGCTCCCATTGGAAAGGGGCTTCCAGTTAGAGTCCCCTTGATGCCTTTGATTGCCAGTAAGTGGATGATTGTGAGATAGGCTGGCACTCGGTTATGGTTAATTCAATTTTTCTGGATTCAGTTCCAACCACGTCTGGCACTGGAAGCGAGACCACAGGTGTGGCTGTGTTCGACTATCTTCCGTTAAATGCCAAGGTGGGCATTGCCAATCGGGCCTTGAGGCCACTACTGGGCTTGATAGACCCTCTTCATACACTGACAATGCCCGAACGCGTCGCAGCATTTAGTGGGTACGCATACTATTATCAGTGTATTTCATTACACAAATATGGTGGTAGCTTGGATATTCATGTTCCGTTACATTACTATTTTTGTTAAGACATTTTCCTAACTGATCATTCATAGAGGTGGGCTTCTTTGTAACAAGCCAAGAAACTGCTGAATCGAAAGCACTTCAAAACGATCTCAACCGTTGCTCTCACAAAGGAAGCTTAAGAAAAAGACTGTTGTGGGTTTCTCATAACCCGCCTGGAACATGAATGCTCTGGCAAAGAATGCGTTGGAAAAGCTACAGTAAAATTGGCATTGACTTCAAAAACTTATTCACTTCACTGCATATTTACCTAATCTACTCCCCGCATCCCTCCAAAAAAGAAAAAGAATGATATTTCTATGAGCTTTGCCTCGATTATTTCTTAACCTTTATTGTACCTAATCGCGATGAGCAAACCCCAGTTCGTACTAGTATACTATTGCAGGTTTGATGTGTTGTGCCACGCTTTGGAATCCTTCACGGCCATTAACTACCACGAGCGTCAACCTCGTCCTGTGGACCCAATCCTTCGCCCAGCCTACCAAGGGAGCAATCCTATATCTGATGTCTGGGCCAGGAACGCACTGGGGATTCTAAATAAATACTTTGCCAGGTCTGTCTACAATCCTGATGATGTCGAAGCCAGATCCGAAATGCATTTAGCAGCCACCACTGCAGGTAAGATGGTCTCTCGGGGCCTTAATTCGTGATAAAGTGAGGTTCCAGGCTATCGTACATTATTCAATGCCATAATGGGAGGCAAGATAAATAATAGATCGCCGAATAAGTGTCTTTACTCGGACAGGCGTGGGATTTGGAAACGCCGGCGTTCATTTGTGCCATGGATTGAGTTACTCCATCGCTGGAATGGTCAAGGAGTACAAGCCGGTGGACTACAGCGAAAATTTTCCCATCATCCCGCATGGCCTTTCAGTGGTGATCACAGCTCCAGCTGTCTTTGAATTCACAGGTTGGCTTTTGGGCGTAATCGTAAAGGAGTTTTGGATACGATATCTGTCCGAGGAATTTGATTCCCAACAAATGGCAGGCAACATCTCCATGTTTTAGGTAAAATGTGTCCAGAGAAACACCTTGAAGGGGCGGAACTTTTGGGCTACGATAAAATTCGATCAGCCAAACGGGCAGATGCCGGGAAAATTCTGTCCGATACCTTGAAAACCGTGATGGACCGCCTGAAAATCCCCAATGGCTTGAGTGCGCTTGGATATGGAACTGAAGACATTCCCGGTTTGGTAAAAGGTGCCATCCCTCAGGTGAGCGAATAACTTGTGCATGGTATTTTCCAAAATGTTCGTTCCACTTTTGACACCTTGGCTGCTGGACGTTGAATTTGATATTGCATTCAGTTCTGGAGCAATTTTCGACTATTGCTTTGTGTGATATATTTCGTCGAATAAATATATTTCAGGATCGTGTGAATAAATTGGCTCCTAGGCCTCAATCTGAGGCGGATTTGGCTGGGATCTACGAGAACTCCTTGACTGTCTACTAAATCAACGTTTTATTCTGAATCTGGAAGCAATGTGAACAGTACCACTTCATCGCTTCATCAATTCTTGCAATGTTTGGACGCCCTTCACAAACACTCTTCCATAGTGTCAAAGTCGCACACTTTCACAAGGATATTAAAGTAAAGATAAAGTACGTGTATCCATTATTTCAATGTCCATGACGGAAAGGGGAAAAAGAAGAAAAAACTGATGGTTGGGCCGTCGCTCACTTTGTCTGACTTCATGGTCACCTTTACATACAGTTTACGATACACGAGTCTTGCTCTCTACTAGGTGTGCTGGAACCGGTTCGATGTTTGGCAATGAAATTGATTTTTAATAGTCAAAATGTTCCTCGACTCTAATTCTTTTTTTTCACCATAAGTGAGGTCATGTACACTTTGCAGAATGTAAAAAAAACCTGATATTGTATGCTATAAACAAGAATATGTTTTGCTTTGTATGTTGCAACTTCCAAAGCCACCAGAATATTTATTTATTCAATGGCAGTTGCCATCTTTGCTTGAGGTGTAAAAAAAGGAGGCTTGAACAAAGACTTGCCCAAGCTTGTCTTTAAATGAGAGGACATGACAAGGCAAACGAGTTGAAGGTGTTAGTTGACCATGTCGACTTTATGCAATCCGAACTTTATGAAAATAGAGTGAAGGCCATTGAATTCGCCGTTTTCTTGTGAGATGAATTTTCAAGATGTAATCTTTAATCAAAACAATTACAAGGCAAGATTTGATTCGTCGAAATCTGCATTCTCTTCACTAATCTCTTCACTCTAGAACAGACAGTCATGAAAGGAAGTTAGTAACAGCGGTGGTTGGTTTTCTTTGCGGTGTTGATAGTCAACAAGATCCCACCTGAAAATCGATTTTGATGAAAGAAAACTTTCAGCCACAAAATGAAATCCTATCTGGTAGTTCAAAATGTACGTCAATGTTATCTTCCAAACTTTCACCTTATTCTCAGTGAAAAACTTTCCACATGGATCGAGGTATAGTATAGGTAATCGTGGTTCTGATTCAAAATTGAAAGCCTGGGGAAAGGACTTGAGTTTTTGGCGTGTCAGTTCCATGCTCATCGTTTTTGGTTGTCCGGTGGAAACAATCGTCCCATCTCTGGCTCATGGCTTTGTCAGAAACTGGGCCTATACCTTTCGGATACAACTTGAGTAAACCACCTTCTTAGTTCCCACCCTCGCTTATTCCTAAAAGGCCTGCCTAGCCTCAGAGGCAAGGCCCTTGTCCTTTGATCCGCTCGCGTACCATGCAATTGTACAGTTTGTACTGTTTTCACCGCTCGAACACTTCGTTGATGCATATATAAAATATGTATCTAGTAGTTGAACCGACATTGTTCCACAACACTAAGCATAGCCATAGCATAACATGGCACGGTATATCTATGGCAAAGGCCTCTTGCCTGCGTAGGTCATGACGTCACAAAATGTCTCTCAACCAGCCAACCCACCGTCCAAGCCGACCTGAACCTGGAAGCTTTTAGTCATGGGCTTTATCATTGCGCAGACTTGTGGAAAAGAGGATGGCACAGCGTACTGCACAAGCGAAAGGTCGACACAGGGAGAGAGAGAGAGAGAGAGAGAGAGAGAGAGAGAGAGAAAGAAAGAAAGAAAGAAAGCGTGTGAGCGAAGGCTTATGAATGGCTCTTCGACTCTCCTGGCGAACACTAGTCTCCTCCTCTCGTTTCCACCTCAGAGGAGCGAACCGAGTGAGGAACCCTCGTGTCTATCTTGGTCCATGGTTGAGCATGGAAATTGGACAAAAAATCCCGGCAAGGCCGATGGATGCGGTATGCGGCAGCACGCACACCCAAGAGTGTCTTCTGTATCCGGGTTTTGGATTGAAGGACCTTGAGGTGTAGCCAGACCCATGGATGTTGTTGGTATAAGGGTGCGGAGGATGGAAAAAGGAGAGAGGAACAAGACAGAGAGAAGATAAGCACAGAATAGAATCAGAAAGAAAAGCCAAGCCAAGGCTCAATTCTAAAAGAATGAAGTAGGAGGCCTACGAAGACCTTATCATCCAATGCCTCCCCTCTGAGCTATTTTTAGCAACAAGCCTGACAAGTGAATTCAATTCATTTCTCAGACAACCTTTCAACGAGTCAAATCGAAATTCATGCACAAAACATCTTGGTTCTTTGTTTTACGTCGGAGCTTTCAGAAGTTCTTGTATGTACCTACGTAGTATGCCATATTTAGAGAGCGAGCAAAAGGAAGAGCACGAAAACGAGAAGCCAGAGAAGCCGGAGAAGCCGGACGAGGTGGATGAGAAGAAGAAGAAGGCTCGTGTTCCCCTTGGTCGCCCGCCCTTAAGCGGATCCTCAGGCAAAAGGCCAATGTAGTATGCACTATTCCTCCTACTTCTTCGGTGACAGAGGCCCTCCCCCATCCTCATGTACGCAAGGCGAAAAGAAGAAGAAAATATAACTAGTAGTTGGAGTTGAGCACTGGCACAACCCTGGAAAGTGGAACAAGACCTTTACCAGAAATATGGTGAAGTGAAATGGTTTGGGTTATGATGAGTGTCACTCAACCAAAGTGGGTTTGGGTGCCACGAACATGACTTCGACATGAATAAGTTCTGGTTGAGGTAGAGCTCATGATCAAAGTGAGTCCATTTGCCATGACCTGAGGTTTCATCGCCGACAGAAAGAAATTTGAGTGCGTCGGATGGCAATCTTCTTGATTGGCCTTTGGGGATGTGATGATTGTAAGGAATCAACCAACGATTGCCTCTTTCAAGTGACAGTGAAACCCGCAACGAAGCAATCCTGGCAATGAGTACAAATCCAAGTCCATGCATGTTCTGTAGCATGACGAACCTCAATCATCACAATCTTGATAAAAATAGATTTAGTGCGTTTCTTCTATTACCATTACCACCACCATCATCATCACCACTAGGGCAATTGGCGTTTTCCGCATAAGACGAAATTCACCTCAACGTTACTATTATTGACACAATCGTAATAAAATAGAAGTGGATCCCGTAATTACTGGATAGTGGATATGTACACGTAAAACGGCTCAATAAAGAGCGCTCCCTCCCCCGCCCTCTCTCCTTCCTCCCGTTCCCCGTTCCCCGTCCCTCGTCCCCCCTGTCCCTTCCTCTCTTCGTTCGTTCGTTCGTTCGTTCGTTCCCTCGTTCCCAGAGGAGCTAACGCCTTGCCGGGGTTAGTGACAAGTGAGTGGAGAAGTTTTGAGGATTAGCCGTCGCGATGGTGGGCGGCAGGCCGGGCAAAGCAGGTCTTTTTGATGCCAGGATCCAACGAGAAGGTTTGGAACAACCAAGCAGCCTCTCAGTTGAAGAGAAAGGGCTCTGAACGACGTCGACGACCTGTTGACTCTTGGAAGCTCTTTTATCAGCGAATGTCTAATATTGGTACACCTAACAAAGTGAATGAGAATGAATGTGATCCGAGGTGTGTTTGTGTTGGGGAGTCAAAACCAGTGCCCACGAAACAAAACCAAGGGTGCAATTACAAAGGCTACCATGATCAGTATCAGCACCCAAATAAAACCTGCATTCATCATCATGAAAGCAAGAATAGGCAATCAGCAAGAATCTGCGCCAGGCTTGACCAAATTGATCACATATAGTAATAATGATAAGCTTTTGGGGATTAGATCCAATGTGCAGATGTCATGAAGTGCCGTTCATTTACCAATGGCTAACCTTCAGCAGCCAGGTGCTTTCCTGGGAACCGGCAGTCTCGGGACGGGTGTCGGTTCCATGATGGGAGGGAGCCATGCGCCAGTGGCCACGCCCTCCTCTATGGGTGATGACCATTCATCCAGTGGGACAAGTCCTATGATAGACCCCGGGATCACTCCCTCACCGGATCTTTCACATTTAACCGTCGAGGAGAGAGCCATTATTTCGAACGTGATGCATCGACATCAAAGTGAAGAGAGTAGAGAAGTCGAATTTCTCAGGTAAGCCAGGAAACATTCTTTTATAGAAACAGTATTATCACAGGGGCTAAAACATAAGGTAGGGCTCCTGTTTGGCTCAATCTGCAGATGGGCGGCAATGTATTGTGCGGTGGTGGAGTTTCCAGGGGCACAAATTTGCCTCTATTTTGCTACATACCCAGACACGGGGTTCGTTGATTCGATTCCTGTTCTCACCGAGTCCAAGCCGTAGATCTTGCAATTAAGTTCCAGTACAACATTAGTCATGGGCTTTGTTTGATAACTAAAATGAGCAAAACCTTGGTCATTCTGAGGGTAAGACAATAAAGAGAAATTCACATCGGATGATGTGAATTGCGATGCCGCCATCAGAGCGAATTGGTGTTTTTTACTGTCGAACCCGTTTCGCTCAAAAAGTCACCTGACAAAGTTCATTTTCATTTGTCCGAGATAAAAAATGTAACGATCTAAAATAGGTTGCTACAAAAATTACTGCGTGTCGTACATCCACTATCATGTTTACGTAGCCATAATAGTCCACCCATATCAGGGATTCATAATAAAAAGGAACCACTTTTATAACAATTGATTTTGGGTGAGCTCTCATTTTATTCTTGGGCTAGATATTCACTGGTCTCTGGTTGTGACTGAAAGGTGGAAAGCTCTTTCAAGGAAGCTAGAATAAGCAAACCGTTTATCGGCATGCTCTTTTGGCACCAAAAGTAGAGAGCAGAATAGCCTTGGAGTAGTTTGTGCATCATATCTATGGTTGTATCTCCTTTCATTTGAAGGCTGTCAGATAGGAATGCCAGGCGAGAGTGCGTCATGAGAACATCCAGTGTTTCTCGTTTTCGCCACCAGCCATTGGCCAAGAACGACCATGAGTTTGTGGAAATTCATTCCGTGATGGCTAAGTACTGTCGGTGTAAGCGTTGTTGGCAGAATTCGTAGAACTGAATCTCGAGGGTGAAATTTCCCAACAGCTGGTTGCGGATGACCCTACTCGTCTTGGGCTTGTAGATATTCTTGTTCTTCTGAGCACCCTTCATATGATCAAAGTACACCTCATGGACACCTTTGAAATAGCGAGGCAGATAAGCCTCAAAGACTGTCAGCGATTTCTCCAAGGCAGAAAGGTCACCTACGACAGCAAAACTTTTCTCGACATTAGCTTTGGCTCGAGCCAAGGCCTTTGGACTTTCAAACACTTCGCACTCCCAATGATGGCCGCAAAAGAAGGCAATCTGGCTGTAATGGCTGCCTCCACGGCCGTGATGAACAGATTGGCCTTTTTCGTATCGACACTCATCCTCTCGGTCTAGAACGCATTCTTCAAAAGTACGCTTAAGCTTATACAAACTGGGAGCGTTGGGACTGAGAGTGGAATCATTGCGTTCTTGGTCCCAACGTACAATGTGCCATGGAGCGCGGTTATAGTAATACCAAGATATGACTCGGTCCACGGGATGGCGAACTAGGTTGATGTAAATGGGATTGGTGACATTGAACTCGGTGAAATCAATGTAATTGAGGTGCTTGGTGTAGGTGTATGGTTTGGTGAGATTGAGCTGGATGATGTCAAAATAGTGTCTCCGTTCGGTTTGAGTGGCCAGAAATGTGTTTTCACTTTTTCGTTTCCGCTTCACCTCGGGCGAGTCTGAGTAGCTGGTAAAGTTATTCAAAGTTGCCAGTTTGTCAAGGATTGCCCAAAACATTTCACTGCCTACCTTGGGCACCCGATTGAAAACCACACCTTCTTGGTCCAAACTTTCGGTGATATTCAAGTTGGCTTGTCTGTATTGACTTAAATCATTCACCAGGTCTTGCGTAACCTGGTAGAAATAAATCGCACCGAGTAACGAAATGAAAGAACAAATATCCAGAACATGTTCTTTCAGCTTCATTGTCTTCACCAAATCACGGCAGCACTCGATGTCTTGGACGTGATGTGTGCTCGATCTATCGTTTTGGGTTCTTTTTTCGTGTTTCTTCCTTCTCGATCTTTCACGTGTTCTGTTGGTCGTCTTTGCTGAGTAATCTTATCCTCGGGATCCTCAGAGAGTCGGTCTGTCTGTCAGTCGGTTGGTTGGCTGGTTGGTTGGTTGGAGCAAAACCAAGCGGAGTCAGATCTGTTGGCCATGCACTCTGTTCTTGATGTTGGTTGCTTCGTGCTCAGCTGAGAAAGAGAAGATGATCATGATGATGAGCTTGTGCTTGAGCAGCAAAGGCAGAAGTTGCGCTTCTTTTGTAGTTAATTCAGTTATTACAGAACTTGCTTGCATTCGTTATTTTGCGGAGCGAGCGAAAAATCCCCTCGAGTTATGGCAATGCGACAAAAGGTGTATATTTGACCCCACGAGATCAGAGAAATGAACGTATAATACACCACTGTAGCCTCATGAAATGATTAGTGCGAAGCGAGCGAAGAAGGTGGTATCCTTTCAAAGTAGAAGAGTCGAGAATAGATTGTTGACCTTCGGTGGTATGTTGTAAAGACGGGGATTATATATGGTTCATCAAATTGGAGTCACCATAAATAGAAACTCTTGCCGAGTGTCATCTGTTAATTGACATTCTATTTCTGTATTCGTTTCAGGAGAAAGCAGATGGAGGTTGTTTCACTCGAGAATCAAATTCGCGAAAAAACCGAGTTTCAGAAGAAAGCGGGAGTTGAGCTGAATTCCACGTGTCAGATCTGCTTGAAGACCAAGTTTGCGGATGGGATTGGTCACAAGTGCAATTACTGTGGCGTGAGGTGTTGCGCCAGATGTGGTGGAAAAGTTACCATGAGGTCAAGAATTACTTGGGTTTGTGTCCTCTGTCGCAAGAAGCAAGAGATTCTGATCAAAACCGGGACCTGGATTGGCTCCGGGAAGACCCCAGGATCAACTTGTGGCACGCCCGTTTCTTCCAGCGGGAGCTATCGAGGTCCAATTCGAGACCAATCGGATCCCATAATGCAGCGCATCGAAGATGACATGCGTTTCCAACGCTTTGGCAGTGAAGCAAGTACCCCCAAAGCGTCTCATTCGGCAGCAGTCACTCCGTCCGCATCCTCAACGATCTCCTCGCTGTTCTCTCGAGCTCTATCCATTGCAGGCACACCCACGCCCTCATCGCCAAGTGGTCAATCGCAAGGTCGCTCAAGGTCACATTTGGAGAGGGGATCAAGCTTAGATAGGCCCCCAGGTGTTCAAGGAGAAGAAGTCTCAAATAGGATCTTGGGATTCCTGTCCCCAAGATTTGGAAACGGAATGTGGCGACAACAATCTTTAGATGGTTCAAGTCCCCTTCAAGGTCCCTCCTACTTTGGTGGTCATCAGACGCCCACTACACTGCCCACTACATCCTCTCATCAGCCAGCTTCTTCGGGGTCTTCAATCCTGGGGTCAATTCGGGTCCCGTCATTAGTTAGACGATTGTCAGAAGGCGGAGAAACATGGGACAACTCGAGATCCAGTCCACGACAACCGTTCGGGAAGAACAGAACCAATTCTAAGGTGGCTTATTCCAATCCCAGGGGTCGTTTAGGGATGTTCAGCCAGAGCGATAACTTTCAAACGGCCCACTCTCCCCGTGTGAGTTCCTCGCCTACCCACTCCCATGGGAATTTCGCAGGTCAAGAATCTTCAACCAACGTCAGTTCATATCTCCAGCCGCGTCTCACCTCATATGGGCACGAATCCGTGTCGGCCCCCGAGGATATGGGTGGAAAAGAGAGCTACACTCGTGCTCAAAGAATGTCTTCGGTTGAGCGTAGTACATTTGCCCCCCGTGTGATGGTCTCAGATGGCGAAGCTAGGGATAGGTGTCCACCTTTGTTCGAAGAAGAAGGAAGGACCGATGTTCTCTCGGATGGTCAATACCATCATGGACCCTCTCTATTGGATGCACATCCAATCCCACGAAACACCACTCAGCGACGCAAAATGGACCATACTTTTCGCAACGACTCCCTTTCTAGTGATCAATCGGAATGTGTGCGACCTCCTCCACCCAAACCCCATCGGCACAAGCGTCGAACTCCCTCATTCGACAATCGTGTCCAACATCATCGAAGAGCATCTTTTGTGTCCAGCTCAGATGACGAAATTCGTTCTACACCCGAGTACACGTCTTGCGGTGAAGAGGAAATGGAGTCCGAATCCATCTCAGAGAAAGGTAAGGCTGACGACTCCCGGTCGCAACTATCATGCTTCCAATTCCCACTTCTAATTTCCCCCAAACTCATTCAGGGAACGTCGAGGTTTAGAGAAATAGATGCGTCAACTTCCGCGGGGTAATTCAACTGGTCCTTTTCTTATGGTTACCCACACTCTAATTTACAGTAGCTTTAGTCAAAGCTCTTTTTCCTCATATGTAATCGTTGTTGCAAATAGTTCCAGTCAAATCGCTGATCTTATTCTTAAATTTGAAATGCAACAAAGCAACAGTGTCATGAACTATCTCAAGGTTCATTATTAGGGTTATATTTTGATCGTAATAGAACCATGATAAAAATGAACATTAGGCATTATGACTGTAAGGTATTCCAAACATTGAAAACATTGAAAACAGAATGAATGCAAGCGTGAAAATGTGTAGCCGGAGGAAAGAGATATTTTTTCGCTCATTCGTTTTGACATCTTTAAATTTGACGATTTCTTTGTCCAGGAGTGTCCAGTAAAAACTCATGCTCGCGTAACAAAAGGCCAACAACACAATTGTTATTAACCGAGACATGATAAAAGTTGTTTGAAGTTCAACCAAAACCTGAAAATAGATGCTTGAGTAAGTTGATTATACTTATTTAGTTGATATCATTATGTGACACGTAAAACAGATAATCGGCTTCAAAGCTTTGGATTTAGAACTAGCAATATTTACGTTTGAGTAAGAACCTTCATGAAAAATATATGAATAAAGTTAGCCTAGGAGCGTGCTAACATATGTTAGAATGATCACTGGCGTTGGGAGAACCTCTATACGAGGAAAAAGGGCAAGCTACAATATGGCAGTTAGGGAAATATATCAATTGCATTGCCCAAGGTGCTATTGATGAATACGTCATGTCAGCTGAACCGAGCAAATGTAACTTTAGTACAATTACTGTAAGCCCCGAGTGTGGTCCATGCAAATTCGCCGATGATCTGGCAGTATTCTGCACATTTCTTGAGTCCTCACCTTGGGCCATTCACTATCACGTTCTACATGTATTTACGTAGAGCACATTTACATTGATTCTGAACCGCACGCTGGACCTTTTTCTGCCGCTCCTTATCAGCAGCATGACCATTCCAATACATGAACGACTGCTGTACATGTTAAGCAAGTGGATCTTCCACAAATAAGAATCGAGAGAACCTCCGAGAAAAGAAGGATTAAGGCCAGCCAGCCAGCCAGCCAACCAACCAGGCAACCAACCAACCATCCATATATCCAACCCACCAACAACCCACACCTTCTCTTTATTTCCCTTCTGGGATCAAAGGCCTACTAGCCTTGAACGTGTTGAAAGGACGAATGGTGAGGAAGATCAACATTACCATTTGAACCATGGATTCAACCAAAGGGTTCCCGTCTGTCCCATAAATACTGTCCGACTAGTTGGCCAGCGAAAAATGCTTTCGTTGATTAATATCATCGAGATAATTTTATCCAAACTGGGTATAAGGCGAGGCACTGGTGTAAGCCAGATATTGGTTCAAACAAATTGAACTTAAGGTGGTACTTAATCCTGGCTGAAGGTTGTATCGTCAATCCTGATTGTTTGAGTCTGACTTTTGCGTTTTTCTTCTGACATGGATCAAGTGGGGTCAAAAGTAATCAAGGGTGGCTCGCGGGCCAGAGTTGTCTCGGGCTCGTCAAGGTATGTTTGTCAGCGTTATCTTTACTGTGGATTAAGACTCTCGACGCCCAAGCAAAGGTCCCATCGAGATCCGGGTCCCTCTGATGCAATAGGGTTTGATTGACTGGAAGTTCCACCGCTCTAAGTACTATCAAACACTTTCATAGAGGGAGAGATGAAGACCAAGAGGGCCTCTTTTATTCTACGACGGTGGATGGGTGGATGGATGGATGGAAAGGAAGGAAGGAAGGAAGGAAGGAAGGGAGAAGGAAAGAGGCTTTGAGAGACAGGATAAGAGAGAAGAACATCATCCACCGACCGACATTGAGTCAAGTCACTCACTCACAAACGCATGCACATCAACCAATGGAGACAGACGTGTCCATTGCCGCCGAGGCCTTTTCTCCTTCGTCTATTGTGGGTCGTCTCCATCACGGTGGTGAGGGTTGTCACCAGCATCAGGCAAGGTCCAATTCCCACCAGAGTTGCTCCGATAGGAGAGAAAGAATATGCTTTAATTGATACAGAAACTATCGTGCAACTGGGCAAAATGCCCGAATTGGATTCATTCGATCATGCTCGACCTGTTTCATGAAACTTGATGATTGGTCAGGTCTTAGTCAAATTCCTCAAGACCAACAAATTCCAGTTATCTTTCGAACTGACGTTCGAGGAATACCTATGAGAAGCTCGTGGTCCAAGTCTATTTTGAACGGTGTTCCTCCATTCATTTTTTTCCGTCTAGTTTTGGAATGATAGGGAGATCGGCCCGAACAGAGAAGCCAGAGGTACCACCACCACTCTAGTAGATAGAGGCGGAAGAGAAAAGGGCGAACGAGTGCTCAAAGTTAATGCGAGCATTGAAAATAGTGGAAAACACTCGGACTGACTGACTTTCCTCGTCTTAGGAGATGAGTACCGGTGTGACTGGATGTATGGCCAAGAAAGAAGAAGAGGAGAGGGAGTGGGGGAGGGAATAGAAGGGGAGGAGAAGGGGAAGAGAAGGGGAGGAGAAGAGGAGGGGAGGGAGGGAGGGAGGAAGGATCGAAGGAAGGAGGGCCTTTTCATCTCTCTCTAGTCACTACACCTCTCCCTCCACATTATAGAAACGATTGGATGGGCACTATCCAATGCCTTTGAACTGAACTCGACACCGTGTTGTGAGTAGTCCTTGTACTGTTTGTCGGTCCATCTATCCATCTATCCATCCATCCTGGTGGTGGTGATGGTGGTGGTGGTGGTATTTTCCAGGTGCTGTTGTTAGACGTCCGAGGCGCTCAGGGATCCCTCCTTTCAACTTGGTTCCGTCCCGTCCTTCGTTTTGAGGAGGAATACCTCAATGCGACGTGTACATTTACAACGTACTAGGCTCCGTACGGTATTTGGTTGCATCTCTTTGCTCTTTGGTTCACCATGCTTACCCATATATTCACCACTAGTAGTGGGGAAATGGGACAGGCTGTATGTACAGTGTGGGAGAGTACCGCTCGGGTCCATCGTCCTCAACTCACACATGCTTACATCCCTACATACACACTTCTTCCTTTGCTACTCCTACCAGTTCTTCTACACTATGACTACCACCACTACTACAACTACTACTTCTACTTCTACATGCCCCACCAGTCCCGCCTCTATCAATTTACCCTATGGAACAGACGACTTGGAATGGGTCACGTCTTTTGTATGCCAGTGTTTGCCTTTTTCCCCTCCGTAAGGGCCTGCCAGAAATAGCACTGAACTAAAGGCACATTTTTGAAGATGGAGAAATGGATGAGTAAGGTTAAATTCAAGAAACAAAGGGGTTGAGCTTAACTGATTCGGTTTCTAGATTGCTTGACAAATTCAGGGACGAGTTTTATTTTACAAATGAAGCGATAGGGTTACGTTTCTAAGGAGTTGGGTTTCAACCCTCAACATTGGTAAAATTGGAACGTTTCATCTGGCATTGATTGGACCAAATTATTGCTGATTCCCCGTTTTCACTCCAAAGGAAAGAGTCAACAAGCAATGTTGTAGCATTTTATCCGTGGCTAGTTCGATATGGAATTGTGGAATACAAAAGTCTGGTTTTGTGTTTCTTGCCCTTGCAAGACGGCCAATAACGGCCTCTGAGTATTAATGAAAGGGTCCTCTTCTTCTTCTTCCTCCTCCTCCTCCTCCTCCTCCTCCTCCTCCNGGGCCTCCACTCTCTTCAAACCAATGCATTGCGGCGAGTTCCTGTTCCTGCTAGTGTGGTATGCCTCTCCTACGTCTCCTCCTTCTCCTCCTCCTCCCCCTCTTCCTCCTCCTTGTCGGTCCTCTTGCTCTCGTCAATGCTCTCTGAATTGGTCGACTTGGTCGTCAAAGTCTTCTGCCCTCATCCCGCTCCACTTCTTGGGCCCCATGTACTTCCTCGACTCGTTCCATACCCTTATGAACAAGACAGAGCTAGCTAGACAGACTGAGCTGGGAACAACGGAGTTTCTTCTTGCAAATACTTCTCTTGGTTCTGACGTCAGAGAACCAAAGGAGAGCTCTTCTGTTCGGTCGGTTGTCCTATTCCAACTTGGGTCGGCCGATTGGTGGGTGGGGAGTAGATAGTTGAATGGCTTGCTCGGTGGGCTTGTACTGTAGGTTGCTCTGAACGAGTAGTACGATTTGACCATGTGTGCCGACCATGTCGAATTCACGGTGCATGGGTGAGGAATATCCCTCCGTCCCCTCTTCCTTTCCCTTTTGCCGTGGACGACGAGTGGGTTACGGGGTCTTCGAAATGGCCGCCAGGTCAGAATTGAGCGAGCTCAACTGGCCGCCACGGGCCCTTCTCTTTCCCTCATTCTCTTATATCTCGCCAACCACTCGCACACACACGCACTTACTCACTCATTCATACTCATACACATGCACGCATACACCCACCCACACACGTACCCCCCCTACGTTCGGCAGGTCCTTTCTCCAAGCATTGCCATTTCAGCGACAACCTTCATCCCTTCCTCCGTGACGGCACCAGTTGTGTTGTTAAGGCCAAGAGCAAGTAGAGCTCGCGGTCCATGTATGACGGCCTTTCTTCAACCTTGTGGGCATCATCAACAGTGACTGCCGTATAAGTTCAACGTGGGACCCAACGTGGAATGGCACCAGCTACCTTCGTGGCTATGTGCTAACCTTGCTGTGGCTTGGCCTTCGTTAGCTGCTGGACCAACTGAGAGAACACAGCGAGCAGAGCGAACAGATGGCACAGCTATATACTCCCGACACTGGCGACCTCAGACGAATGCGCACTTACCCACGTATTATGTATCCTTGCTCCATGTCCGGACGCATTTGGTGGGCTTCGAAAATGGAAAGAGTACAGAAGTAGTAGTTGTAGTAGTAGCAGCAAGACGAATAGCAGAATGAATTGGAGGAACAGCAGGACTAGAACTAGTGATGGTCTTAGAAGAATAAGTTATACTACAGAGGGCTCCCTTTTGTCGGACCAGCAGACGAAGCAAAAGGCCGTAATAGCTCCAGTAGCAACCGGCTGACGGGTTGCTAGTGGCGTCGCAGTTCAAGCCCAAGGCCGTTAAAGGCTGATAGAGGACCTCAGACCGTTCACTGCCGTTGTCGTCGTCGCCGTCGTCGTCGTCACCGTCGTCACCGACACAATCGTTGACACCAGCAGAGTGGGTGCACCAATCTTCGTGGCTCTTCGAATGAAGAAAGAATTGCAATGGTTAAAAAAATGCCATTTATCCACGATAGACCGCTTTGAATTGGTCAAAAACCCATGAGTTGTCGTGGCCGAAGTGAAGTGCTGCCTTGGCCTACTCCCTGCGTTCCTGTCCCAATGACTAATATCTGTTCTTGGGGAAAGAATTGAAGAAATACCCTGGCCATGAATGACGTGACGTCAGAGAGCCAGAAGAACAGCATTTGATTCAGTGCTCAAAACTCACAGCTTAGAGTCATAGAGAACCTCTGAGTGATTATCGCAGTCACATCCTGAGGAAGCCTTCGATGAGTGGAAATGAAATCGAAGAGGTGCTTGAGTGATTCTTTCTACCCAAACTTGTTGAGGTATAGATCAATTGTGATGATGCTTATGAGTGAGGTTTGATTCATTTCGTTTTCGCCTTTTTCTTCAAAAATAGCTGCCTGACTGAGGGGCTTTTAAGAGCCCCCTGAGTGACCATATGCAGCAATATTCGTTGTTTAAGTAGCTAAACATAGCCATGTCGTCCTCAGAATCATCATGGCTAAGCATTTTGTTGTGTTTTGACACACATTGTTGGTTGGAAACTAGTACTCGCTTTTTCTCCTCAAGGTTATCGGAACTATAGGCTTCGTTGGGCTCTTGTAGGATGTGACTCATACATATATCAATCCGAAATCAGGCTTTTGAAGAGAGATGAATGCATTAGAGCTCTCCATCCAGACCAATGAAATTGTTGAGTACGTAGTGGTCTCTTCTTGGCTGCCTTGGTCCTTTCACATTGTTGTAGGGAACGAGTCCTACGTTCGTAGTCCAGTAGACTAGAAGTCAAGATATTCGCTAGAAGGACCGCAATGCAGGACAACTTGTTTTGTGCAATTTCACAGCAAAGTAGTATAACCCATTGAAATGGGCCTACTGCTCTGCTTGATCCACTTCATACTACATACAGTAGTCGGTGTATGTATGTACGGACTTCATGGAATGTCTGTCGAACTGCCGCCGCTTTAAAGAAAATGGTGGTTTTAGGCAATGTATAACTGGACTTCTCAACGAGAGTCAAGCTTCAATGCCCTTGGATAACTTAGACCATGTCACACAAATGACCTGATTGCAGTTGTTGGTGTTATGCTTGTCCTAAAACGGCAGAAAAGGTTTTACTTGTGTAATTTTATGCTGATATTAGAGACAAGAGTAGCAGTATGGATATGGGGTTTAGTTCGCTTTGATTTAACATTGGACATCAAGATAGACAAGAAACGCGTGAAAGACAGAAGCTTCTTTTTGAAGCTTAACCGAATAAGGGCCATGGTTGGCAATGCTTTGGTCAAATGAGATTACACTGACGTCACTAAAGCGATCAACTAATCTACTTGGCGAGCTTCACCATAAATCTTGCAAATTCGATCAAGCATCGGACAGTTAGGTTTTTGATCGGTAGATGTTTAGACTGCTACTCGTAGGTGCTGACGTTCCCTGACTCCCTGATTGATGCATTGATTTTTAAAGTCATCGTCCTCCCTTACCTAACACTAGGCGAGCACGAATCGTCCCAAGGTTCCATCGTAGTTGGAGCCAGCCCAGGCAGCCAAGGAAGCTCGGGGAGAAATGAGGAACAAATTGAAGTCACGACCAAGACTTTGCCATCGGTACGTTCCCTACTTAGAAAAAAGCACCCATGTCCATAATTACCATCACTCTGAACTATTGTTTTTTGCAATCAATGCAATCGTTTCGATTCGCACTCACGCTTGAGACGGCATGTTCTGGTTCGATCGTACTTTCTTAGGTGCAGTATCTAGGCGCCCAACTTGCTTGCATGGCCAAGGAGTACTTGCACTTGCACATTCTACTACAACAACTTATAATATGCGCTGAAATGCTTGGGTGTCGAACTCAGATGGAAAAAACAGAGGACTGGATTGTCTGGTCGGCAGCTCTTTCTATGTTTGTGTTGGATCATTTTTAGTCATAATTGGTATTCTATTTTTGTCTTCATTTTGCTTTAAACCTCACTCACATCACTGAAATGTATGTATACCTCAAAGACTCATTGAAACTGGATCAATGGTAGGTACATGAATTTTGAACCAGAGACAGCGGCACCAGCATCTTCTTCTTGAACGTGATCACTTGCTTGTGTCCTCCCCAACCAATCTTAACGCCAGCCGGAAGTTGGAACGAATCTTCGCCCAACCTACTTGCTGCAACGGCCACAATGGAACTGGCGTTGGGAGTGTGTTCCAAATCCGGCCAGAATAGAATCGGAAAATGCATCATTGGACCCTCGTCACCCCAGAAAGATATGAACCAACGCCTCTTTTTCCGTGCTTCTGATGTCGTCTTCTAAATTCAGTTGATTATGACTTTCCATGTCTTCCGTCTCTTCCGTTGTAGCAGGAGACATTCCTTCATTGAGTTCAGCTTCAAGCAGCAGCAGTACCAACATCCGAAGTTCACAGTATCAACCTCCCAGACTTCCTTTTCGAGCGAGAGCAGCCAATCAACCCGAGGCTATTCAGAGTCACAAACTCTCCCAATTCAATGTCACCAATCCGGACAAATTTTACCATGGTGATTTGCAATCAACGATCCTCTGTCAAAACAAGAAGTTGGACTACCGTTCTTCCAGTGATTATGCCGGAGTGGTCGGAACCGCGGCCGATCATCCCATGCACGCTTCATCCTCGTCCACAGTGGGTCTTTACGGTGGAGGGCGTGTCCCACCGCCTCACCCGTTCTTGCGGTCTTCGTCAGTGCCGGAGCAGCCCAGCATCTACGATCCTTTCCTCGAGGAAGATGGCCTAATACCAGATTTCCACAACCATTATCCCCCTACGTATCGGGCTGCTCCCCTTGGCGGGTCTATACACACACCCAATTCTCCACTCTACTATGATTCTGAGGTCCTAAGAAATCCTTACAAAAGCAGTGCTGGTGCAGGAGGAAATCGATTCGGCCTCGGAGGACTTGGGGCACCCGTGGGAGGGGGATGGCGCTCATCATCCTACCTTGATCGGGATGCCAATGCACGTGCCAACCGCCTCGGGCGACAATATTCGGTGTCAAGTGAGCTTCCCACGAGTGATGATCGCACCAATGCTGGACCCTACAATAACAAATTTAACAATGCCTATGGCGGGCCTGGCCTGGGCTCAGGGGGTGAATTTCGGTATGGAAGATCCAATGTTCCTGTCTCCAGCGGTCCAGCCAATATTTATGGATCTCGAACCACTGCCATCAATAACAGCAGCACCAACAGCCGTGGCAACCCTCTGACCCTAGGAAGATCTTTGCAATTGGTCACATCCGGTTCAAACTATGGCGGAGCGGGGGCAGGTGGCAGTGTTTTGGCTGGAGGCGATCCTTCTCGACGTAAGAAGACTGTCCGATTCAATTCCGAAGAATGGGGAACCAACAATGGGTCATCCAATGTTCATCCCTCCTTGAACAACCCTTACTTAAACTGTGATGATTTTGAAGACGAACAAGACCTTTGGATGACCATTGAAGACGTCCGATGTGGACGCTGGGCTCGTTGGGACGCATTGAGACAAGAGTCTCAAGAATCTCAAACGAGAGATTCGGGTATTGAAACTGGCAGTTGCTTTACATCGAGTGAAGACTCCAACCGTGGCGATCATATTCACAAAAAGGTAGAGTCCCTGGAGTCCAACTTCACTCACCGTCATCTCTTCAGTGTTGCTTCAGATCTGAGATACAGCAAAGCAAAAAATGACTCAGGAACAGATCCGTTCTCTTCATCTTTCAAACCTCAGGCACATTTTATGAGGCAGTTTTGCCAGCATGATTTCCTCATTCACCAGTCAATCGCTTGTTTTCATTTTTTATCCCCTTGAATTTTCTCCAAGATCAAAAAACAACAACAAATCATCTTACCACTATGGAGGTATCTTATCTGAGTTTTTTTCAATTGATTTGTAGCATCCAGTCTCATGGCATTCAGACGGAACTCGACTTATGGGCCACATGATCCTACAAAAATGCCTCAAGGAGGGTTTCGTTCCGTCCTCTAGTGCCACTTTGCTTGGGATCAAGGTCATCGGTGGAAAATTTCTCACCGGAAATCGCATTGGTGCCGTAATTGAAAAAGTCAAGAAGGGTAGCATTGCGGATTCGGTTGGAAGACTCTTGCCAGGTAAGAGACCTCGAATGTGACCCTTCAGTGCCCAAACCAGTTCCAAGTACTACTAGATGTATGTGCTAAGATTCTACTTGTCGTGCTCTTACTTTCGCACGTGTTCCTGAGTCGATTCCTTATCATCTTGGGAATATTCTTCTTACAGGGGATGAGATCCTTGAGTGGAATGGTAGAGCCTTGACCAATAAAACTTACGATGAAGTGCACGATGTGATAGCCGAATCTCGACATGATCCTCAAGTGGAACTACGGGTTTGTCGATATGTGGGTGGTGGGGCAGGACCGGGGCCCGGGCCATTGACGAACCCCACCGACCTTGGGCGTCAACCCCATCTCTCTGATCCTTTGTCTGGTCGATACTCATCGGGGAGAGGACCTCTTTCTCGCTCCTCCGGCGGCGCACCGGGACGACCATCTGTTACAATCAGTGATCCTTTGGGTGATACCCATATGCTCAATCCTCACTCCACAGGCCTCTCTTCAGCCTCTTCAAGTGCTACCAGGATCCAGGTAGGCGGTCTATTTTTACTTTTGATTCATACTTGTACACCCAAGACCTGAGCTCTATGATCTATTCGTGTAACAATGCCCTGATCTTATCCATGAACAACATTCATTCCCAAGCGTGATCATATGCTGTACCTTGGATAGACTAAGCAGCAGGCGTCAAGAGGAGTCCTCGGTCATATCCGTTGCCTAATCAGAATTTCATGCTCAAGCTGCTTTGCTATTTGCATACATAAAAAGAGGCGGGACGAAATGCATGTCTTCGAATAATGCAACTTCGAATTCATCTCAAGGCACTGGTCTTGTAGATGTGAATATGGAGTTTACATTTGAAGGTGTGTGGGGAAACCATGATCGGGCTTGATTCATTGGTTGTCCAATTGGCGAGTTAGTTTAAGTACAGATCAGAATGAGTCTGTGGGTTATGGCGGGTACTTTTTCGGTCGGAGCATATACATGCCGTGTACGCACCGATCAACCACAAACCATGTACTACTACATACCTAGAGTCCACTTTTCATAAGGAGTGGATGGAGCCAAATGGGCCATCCACCCAACTTCTGTCGGATGGGTGCAGCTGCTATGGATAGAATAGAAAGGAGACAGAGCGAGGGAGAAAAAGAGAGGCCTTCAGGCCTATACTCGAATGTTCCTGCAGAGAATCGGCTTTCTCATTTGCTTCTTGAGCCCCTTGCTCCTTCATACCTCCTCTTCTTCCTCTCCCTTTTCTTCCTTCTTGTTCGTCTTCTCCTTCTTCTTCTTCTTCTTCTCTTCCTCTTCTTTCTGTCTCTCTTTCGCTATCACTTCTTCATTCCATTGCTCAGGGGCTAACTCAGTCACTTCGTCTACGGCTCACCGCTGGCATTACCGCCACAACCATCAGCCACTGCTTCTACCCCCACCCCTACTATAACAACAACAACAACAACAACAACTACTACTACTACTACTACTACTACTACTACTACTACTACTACTACTACTACTACTACTACTACTACTACTACTACTACTACTACTACCACTACTACTTGTCCTGCTTCTGCCACTACTACTTGTCCTGCTTCTGCCACTGCTACTCACACTACTACTATTCTTACTACTTGCAACTACTACACTACACACCATTATCTTTGTTTCACTCCTCCTCGATTGCTCTTTCGTCTTTGTACTCTCCATGACATAGGATCTCAGATCAATCCTTTGATGAAAACGCCTTATCAGCTTGACAGTTATCAGCTGAACTGTTTTTATGCTCACTGTTTATTTCAAAATTGCGAAGATTCGAGCCGTGCCATCAAGTTCTAAATGGTAAAATCGAACAATGGAGTACAAGCTAGCTCAGGTTGAATCATTTTCGACAACCCCTTTTTTTAGTATCAGTTTTTGCCAGTCTCAATCAGGCTCAAACAATAGTGGTTGAATTTCTGGACTTGTTACCTGAAAACACTTTAATTAGGTGCTTTTTCATTCAATTATTCCTACCAAGTGTTAATATTTTCCATACTCGTTGAATTTTGTCACGGAATGGACGAGTGCAATGGTTGATTTAGAACACCCTCTTCTCAGTTTTTAGTTTTCTCAGTTGTCTCAGTCACATTGATTATCGAAGCACTTTAGGCCCTTTTCAATTCTACCATGCCATTAACGTACGCTGGCTCCCAAGTTAAAGAGTAAGTTTTCCATCAAGAATTGGTTCGTCCATGCAATACAAATTTGGAAGCGTCTCTCTTTACTCTGTAAATTCTTGCTCGTCATAGAGTAGAACATGAGCACATGACAAAGGACCTTTTGGGTTCGTGTGAAACAAAATGGAACGTTCGGAGGTGCCTTATGGTTCACTACCTCCTCAGGCTAGATGTCATCGGCTGGTTTTTGGTTCTAACCTAGATAGTGTTCCATCACTTCGACCGGTGTCCCGATATCAAGTTGTCCTTGACAGCCCCTTGGTCATAATGAGAGTTGGGATGCTTTCAATACTCAACTGGCGCACACTATAGCAGTCTTGGTGGGACCGAGACAGGTCTTGCTGTAGAGAATAGAGGTAACAACGGAAAGTTCTAGTGCTCATCAGGATGGTTAGTGCCACAACCGTGAGGAAAGGGTGTGTGTGTGCGTGCGTGCATGTGTGTGGCGAATACTGGTTCCAGAGAATCACTCCCATTTATTGTTTGACACAAAGACGCGCACGCACGAGCATGAAAACCTCTGCTCTTAAAGGCTAGGAATTATTGTCTTGATGAGTTGTGGGAGGGCCTGAGTGTTGAGGGCAATCGAGGCAATCGAGGAAATGGAACACTCATATGATGGTATTTTCGCTCTCGTAGGTAAAAACTTGGCATGATGTGTCGCGTTCTGAGCTGATTGTCACAGTTTTATCGGCTGCGGATTTGCCTCCCAGAGTCAATGGCCAATATAGAAACCCGTATGCCAAAATCTACTTGCTACCTGAACGGAGGTGAATACAATTTGCCTACTACTACTACTAATAATAATACCTCTTCTCCTCTGTATCATTGTGCCACAATTTGTGTTGGACGCTAAATCCTTAGTTGACTGCTTGTGTTTCGCTTTGTAAGAAATATCATTTTTTTCAATGAATGAAATGATGACACGAAAGTTCGAGCCAAGTAGAAATGGTTATCTGCCCACAAATCACATTAATTCTGCACGAATGCACCTCCATCTGTATCGCTATTTCTTATTAAATGATTAGAAAGACGGTGCACGTGTTTCTATGTAATTCCTATTTTTTGGGTTCGCCTACATTTCTCGTCAAAATCCTCTCGTATCTCTTGTCCCTCGCGTATTTTAGGGAGGGAGCAATTCCCCTATCGCAAACTCTTTGCTCATTTGATATGGGCACATGCACAACCATACCTATTGCAGCACCAAATCATTCATCTGTAGTGCTCGGTCATTCTATCATTCATTCATTCATTCATTCCTGGGTTGGTTGGTTGGTTGTTTGGCTGGTTTGTTCTTTGCCTGCTTGCTTGCTTGCTTGCTTGCTTGTTTGTTTGTTTGCCTATTTGCTTGCTTGGATTCTTCTTGTTTTGGCCACTTGCTCGTTCGTTCTTCGCTCGTTGAATAGTCGAGTCCCTCCTCAACGTGGTCCTTATATCTGAAATTGCAGCGAAAAGGCCAAGCGGCGAACCAAAACGGTTATTAACACCTGCAATCCTCAGTGGAGCCAGTCTTTCGTCTATCCCTGCGTTTCGTCCTCAGATCTCCAATCTCGCGTTTTGGAGGTCACCGTCTGGGACTATGATCGCTTTGGAGCGAATGAGTTTTTGGGGGAGGTCACCATTGAATTGGGCCAGACTCAATCAGTCCACTCCGTAGAAGAGGATCAGTGCGAGCCCATGTGGCACACCTTGAACGTCTTCTTGCCACCTGAGGAGGGGGTAAGCCAACAGCAACCTCATCATATCCTTCTCCCTTACAGACAGCCTTCACAGCTCAACAGAGGCGGATGAGCTTCGTATCCTTTCTGTCTTTTGACTTACATTCCGTATTAGCGCTTAAATACACGTATGTTGATTGGTAGTATCTAGAGGATCTTGTAGTCGATTTTTTGGATGTTTTTGAGCCATCTTGATAGGAGCAGACAACCTCGTCCCCACTACTTACACGTCAAAGCTCAGGTCTTGGTCCAATTCTGGCCCTCAATAACATTCATTAGCCACTTAGGCCAAAAAAGGTTGACTCATAATTTGTTGGCTGATTTGCTCTATGAGCTGATTGGTCGTTCGTTCGTTTGGTTGGTCGTTTGGTTGGTTGGTCGGTTGGCTGGTCGGTTGGCTGGTTGGCCATGTATGTGACTGACTGGCCGTGTGCCAGGATGGTCAAAGATGGAAAGATAATGCCAGCCTCTACTTTATGCTGTCCCTTTCTTTCCCCGCAGAGAGGAATGTACATGGACCAAGATCCAAGTCTTCTGGAGCCCCATCATCTCCGCCAACACATCTCACCACCCAACAGCCTGGCTCGCCTTTCGGACTCGGAGATTTCAGATGTGGATGAGAACGGTCTTCCTCGTGCCTTGCCCGGGCTAGTGGAGCCCTATCCATATGGAGGGGCCAATTCTTCATCCATGATGGGACCACCCAGCCGAAGGTACGACTCTCTTCCTTCCTTACCCCACGGTCACACTGGTTCATTTGATGACCCGATTTGGCCCCCGAGCGACTCCAACTATCCAGCGGCCATGAGCTACGGGGGCCGACGCCACCCGCCACCACTTCGATCGTATAGCCAACACCATTTAGATACTAGTCAGCAACGCCAACACTCTTTGGCAGCAACGAGTCGAAACGGGCGTAGCCCTTGGAGCTCAACGGATCGAAGGTGGATGAGTACTAGCATTGCCGCCACTACTCCTAGGGAAACCCTAATGAACAATAGGTAGATCTATCCACAACGTTTTCTTTCTAAGTCTTCCTAGTCGACCGCACACGTTTTAATTACATCTCTACTCGACTTCTCTCTTGTTTGCATTTGGGGATGGCGTTGCAATGGCCTTACTATCTCCGCCTTCGTCAAAGCCAAATCCTTAATATGATATGAACTCATCGATCTGCTAGCTAGCCTTCACCATTATTTCCAGTTACTGTAGTACCACAAGCTCTTCTATGTAGCCCTCTTCTTTCTTAAGATATCTCTGACATTCTCATTTCCGCTGGCGTTTCCAATCATGCCTCAATGCATCCGAAGCTTTTCCAAACTTGCAGTAAAAACCCGTTGCAAATGTGACGACCATGGATGGGTTTAACCTCTTGAGTCCGGGTCGAGCTAGCTTTCAAGATTGCCGCCACTTTTTGATTGTTTAGCAATAATACTTAAACTTATCGCCGCGTTAGATTTCTCTTGAGCCTCAAGGTCGAATTAGACATGTCCAGCCTACTATGCATGCATTTTTAAATGCAAAGTATTGTCCATCTCAAGGAACTTGCGTATAGTAATTACTCATGGGCAGAAAGAATTAATGTGCACGGTCTCTTCTCAGAAGAACTTAGTTACTCCACACAAATACTAACTTCCCATGCTTCCGAAGAGCCTTGGGGTTGATGAAAAAACTTATAAGCAGGAAATTGTATCTGCATGTAAAAGAGTCTGTCTGGCAAATTTTACATTCAACTCACATTTTCCCGTTATACTTCATATTTCTGACCTCTTTTTTCCTTCCTCTCGCACGGCGAAAACAAACTCGCCTCTTCTATCAATTTTCATCTCATCTGAGAGTGTGAATAGGTTAATATTTACATTCGAGATACAATTCCTATTCCATCAGTTCGATTTGGGCGTACTTTGACAACCAATTGACGAATGAGACAAATCACATGTCACGCTTCAAATCTATCCTTGACTCCACCGTTTTTACTACTTGACATTTCTTAATTGACCGTTGAATCGAATTCTAGGAGGCTTGCTGGATCCGCTTCCATGATGGGACCTTCCACTGCCACTCCCACAGGCTCGCCTCACAAGCGACGCCTTCCACAGATACCACCGTTGAGAGACCGAGGTTCATTGCCTCCAGGGTCAAATCCCCATGTAAGCAGTCATAAGCAAACGCACTGCATGAAGACATGCACAAACTAGTACTTGACTACATAGACATCGGATGGTTTGTCAACTCAATAAAAACCAATCTGACATGTTTTAGGATTTTGAAAGAAATCGCCCCGTCAGATCAGGACCAATAGGAAACGGAGCATCCTACGACAGTGCAATGCCGCCATCCGATCCCCACCGACATCGTATGGGAAATGGCCGAGGACAACCCGGTCGAAGTCGGACTTACGGGGGTTATAGTGATCACGAATATGATCCCAATATGGGACACATGGATTACAATCCGAATCACCATGGTTCACAGCATCCTCCCGGTACCTTTCCAAACCGCTCAGGTGGGTCAGGCATGAACCAGTCTGGTCCACCACTTCCAATGCGAGGTCCAAACATGGGCGCTGCTGGTGTTCCATCCTCGCGTCGTGGGCCCATCGACCATTCGGGCCACCCCGTCGAATATGGGGACAGTGATATAGAAAGTGTAGTTAGTGGAACGAGTGCCTTCTCTAGTCATTCTGCTCCTCACTCCAGGAGCAGACGCATGGGGTGAGTCCCATATTTCGTATATATTTTGTGCATTTCATCTGTATTTATAGACATCGTGGATAGGCTCTATAAATACTCAGTCATGGCATTGATGTCGTAATTTTGCACTGTGTTGGTTATTTGGCTTTTGAAAAAGGCATAAGCCATCCAACACCTTGGCAAAAGATTTGAAATTTGGAAGAAGCGGGGAGGAGAGCGGAAAAATAAGGAGACAGGACTTATGCTTTGAAAGACATTTTATTTCTTTTGAAACATTATCATTACCAAGCGATTTTTATATCCAAGGAAAACTTCAACTTACCACCGAGTTTGGTATTCATAGCGCTACTAATGAAGCGTGCATTTTGAAGGGGGAAATTTTCATCGTTTTAGAAACAAAAAAACTCAAACCCAGATTCTTGGCATAAGAATTTTAATATCAAGAACCATGCAAACGTCAGTTTGTTAAAAATATAATATTTTGTTTACAGTGCATCCGCCCATGATGGCTCAACGTTTAGACCTGATGTGCACGGACGGTCCGAACGAGGAGTTGCTTTCACAATTGGAGGAGAAGACAAAGCAGGTAAGGAGGCCCAACCACAATCTTTTTTGCAATGATTTGAACAAGTGGCATTTCGACATACATTTGGATTGAAAATTTTAGCTACTTTATTTAAAATACATTGTTAGCTTGTACCGTTCCCAATCGGTTGATGAAAGTTAAATGTTATTCAACTGACGAGTTTGAATGAAATGGAGCGGCTAGAAAGCAAACTGATACTTCCAATTCCACATCTAGGCTTCAAAATCGACGCGATCGTTATAGATCAGTCGGAAATTTATATTCTCATGAGCAGACCGTTTGATACAAACAACTTCATTAGTTTAAGATTTTCTCACTATTTTTCCAATTGAACATTTTCTTTCAAGACTTCTTGTTAGATGACAGTCCTTTTCATTGGCATGTCTTTTTCTCTGCGTAAAACACTTGTAGCCATCTTAAGGTGTTTCATCCTGGTCCATCCAAATGGAATGAAGCAACACTTGTTCAGTGAAATAAAGTGTGCGTTTGATTCAAAGCCCTTCTGAAGCCTCTTAGTACCTCTCTACTTCACTCTCTTCCGTTTAAGACAATGAGTAGTGTCTTCTACCTATCATGCCGCTTGGGATTGCTTTTGGAAAAGTGCTCTTCTCCCACGGGTGAGTTATGGCTGTGCCTTCCCTTTTTTTACAGATGGTAGTCTGAGTGATACCGCACTCACATCCATGGATGCACTCGAGCGCCAACGAAACCAAAGACAAGATCCCCGCGGACTAAGAGCAGGAGCAGGGGCCAGTCCAAGTGGGGGCGGTGGTGGTGGAGCAGGCGGAACCAGTGGGGTTGGGGGTAACAATGGTGCTGGACCCGGTGTAGGCATGGGCAAGAAATCTAGCTCAACATCCCAACTATCAGCTGCGGGTAGGTGTTTCGAAGATTTCCATCTCGGGCCATGCAATCGGTTGCCTCGTTTTGCTTGACTATATAGTGACATTGCCATGCCTCTCCCAATTATCTAAAACAACGAAAGTTTTGACCCAAACCCAACACTAGGGTTCCCTCCACTCCAACTAAGAATGTCATCCCAACCTGCCCTGCCCCCAAACCACTTTCGCTTTCCAGTCTGAGGCACCCACGTTTCCTCTGTATGACACAACTCCTCCCAAACACCATAGACCCTAGTCCTTTAATTTTACACAAGTATCGATGATATTCCCCATGCCCGATGGAGCCTCATCCCTCACGTGGGCTTTATCAATTGGCCTTTAGCAACAGGATCGACAGCAACGCCATCATACTTGGGGTCAATGGTTGTCCATTGGACCCCTTGAGTCATTCAATCATCCAACCTTCCTTTCTCTTCATTCAAGGCCACAAACGTAGGTTAGGTTTGCTGGGTGCGAAACGCACCACAATCACCGTCCACAGAAGTGAAGAGATCCTGCCCAGAGATGTCCACCATCTCGTCCGCCAAAGTACGAGTGTGTCAAGTGAAGGGGAGGGGGATTTTGCTGCAGGGTGCGAAATGGCTGGCGAAGCGGGATCAGAGAGGTGAGCAGAGGGTCAATTCATGCCGCAGACCCTCTCTCTCAAGGCTCGACAGTCGTCCAGAAAATAAACCCTATCACTGAAGCTAGCGGAAACTATAAACGATTTCGACCTCTTTACTCGCTGTTACTGCTTAAGCTGCCACTTTCCAATAGATATTAGAACGTGTCCTTCGAGCTGAAATGCTATTTCCGGTGAAATGTTATGTTCGCGTGTGACTTGTGTTCTAGTCCCATTGTGTGTAGATAAACATCATAAGTGCTGCGTATGCCTCTAGTTACTCAAACATACCTCCTTCCCAATCCCTCAATGAAATCCAAGTTTAACCCGTCGTCACTCCCCTATGAACCGAAAAGCGAAAAGCTCAACAATCTCGTCCAAACGAAAATTGTTCGAGCGCACTGTAGGATCGTAGTTTTTAGAATTTCTGTGGTACACTATGACCAACTTCACCCGCTCACGCCAGTATTTATTCGCTTGCACGTTCACCACATAACCATTGTCATCATCATCATCATCATCATCATCATCATCATCATCATCATCATCATCATCATCATCATCATCATCATCATCATCATCATCATCATCATCATCATATCATCATCATCATCGCCACCATCATCGCCACCATCATCATCACCACCATCATCCATCATGATCACCACCATCATCAAAAACAACAACAGCAACAACTTTGTCAATGTTGCCTGAAACTAATTTTGGGTTAAAAAGGCTCAATTGTAATACATCCACCTCAGCTCTTTTTAAACCCTGTATCCTACGTAGTGCCCCGCACTCTAAAAAGTATTACCATCCAATAACAAACAACGTTCTCTTGTAAGCACTGAGTGACCTTCAACACGCCAGCAAATGAGAGTCCGAACAAGGCTGACTAGGACGATCACTTGACACTTTTCAAATTGATCTCATTTGATTCGCATCAATTGGTTACAACTCATTTTGCCTGTCGCACACAGTATGATTTGGTGGTTTTGTCACCTGTAGATTGGTTGCGTGGGAATCGACGACCCACCGGAGTCCAGCGCAGTTCCGAGGTCCTCCCTCCGCAAGCGACAAAAACTTTAGTAAAACAGAACTCCAAGGATTCCAATGACGGATCCGTCAGTTCTGAGGGTTCCAAGTGAGTAGTCTGCACTAGATACGCCCCCAAACCTGCCTTTTCACCCCACCTCGAATGCTTTTAATTCCATTCTACATTTTATCAGCCCTAAAAAATTTGCTTGGCTTGACAAACTAGATGATTATATTCCCATTAAGTCGTTAGTTTAACGTCAAGAATTGTTTCGTTGTGGACGCGTTTCATTTGGATTGTCATTCGTGTGTGTGGATGTATGTTCGTGTGTGTGGGAGCTGTATTAGTTTTATTCAATCTATGATATTTGATTCGGCTTCTGCACTCTGAGTAGTGTTGTGTGTTAGATCGTAGCTAATTTCCTATTGTGTAATAGCTACTTGTACATTTGAAAAGAGTGATGTTAAAAGGAAATGGCGTCACTTTTCGCTTCCTCAATTGCTTTTACGGAAACGGTTTTTTTTTCTCGTCAACTCGTTTTTCGTGGCATGCTTTGTGTGTGGGCCAAAGTTTGATTGTTGTAGTTACGAATGTACCCATCTTGCCTTCTCAAGAGGATTCATTGTCAAACCCCCGATTGTCGAGTCTTGTCAGGGAGAGAGGCCTTTACTAATTACCTAGTGTTACATCATTACACTTTGAATGAACCCCAGATGATCCAATTCTGATCATATTTTCTTACATCAATCATGATCATCACCATCTTCCTCCTCTTGATCTCTGGATGTGCTTTGTACCTTGGACTCATTCGCCCGCCGCCTTGCGTGTTCCTAATGCGATTACTTCCCTATCCTTAGTTGGTTGACCTCGTCTGCCAGACTGGGTTCGGAAGGCCAATTGTCAGAATTCATTGAGGGCTTGGGGCCTGGGCAACTCGTGGGTCGTCAGGTCTTGGCCTCGCCAGCCTTAGGCGACATTCAACTCAGCATGTGTGATCGGAGGGGACACCTGGAGGTGGAAGTCATTCGGGCGCGAGGACTTCAATGCAAACCCGGCTCGAAAACTCTGCCCGGTAAGTTATTGATCTTTTACAATGTTTATCGAGTTGGTGATTGTTGGATTTCCTCTTGGTAGCCCCTTGGGTGAAAGTGTACCTTGTAAGTGGGAAGCGTTGCTTGGCCAAAGCCAAGACCACCACGGCAAGACGAACCCTGGATCCTCTCTATCAACAACAGCTCGTCTTCCACGAGAAGTATCAGGGGTGTGTCCTCCAGGTAAGAAGGCTCTTCATGCTGTCCAGAGACCACGCACTTCTTTCCTTACTCAGCCACCCACCAAGCCTTGATTCTTTTTTTGCTCTTTCAGGTAACCATTTGGGGTGACTACGGTCGGATGGAGGGCAAGAAT
>NC_081446.1:6471925-6487667 GCF_007210705.1 Tigriopus californicus
ATTATGCTGGATGATTTGGACCTCTCTAACATTGTCATTGGTTGGTACAAGCTCTTTGGCACGTCGTCTTTGGTGAGCTTACCTCCTTCCAGTGGCCAAGGTGGCCTAGGTGGCGGAGGTGGTGGAGGTGGGGGAGGTGGAGGATCTGGGGGTGGATCAGGGGGAGGGGGAAGCGTCACTGGTGGCCCAACCAAGTCCAAGGGGTCGCTTCAAAGTCTCGACTCTTTTGGCTAGCACGCAACCATACCAATACGTCTTCAACCCTTTGTCCCTTGTTCGCCTTGAGCAACAACATATGCATCATGAACCATCATCCATTGGACCAAATCAAATTCAAGACACACTTACTTCGACTTCCTCTGTCTGGCCAATGCCACGTTGACGTGGCCTTTTCCGCGCTCTGGATCTCAGACACCAATGCTGGGGAATCTCGGACCATAACATTGACTTTTTTGACTTCAAAACAATTCTGCCATCGAGAAAGAGAGGAGTGAGGAGCTTATTCCGCTTGTGTGTCGTGCTTTCTATTCTGTTCTTCTTCAAGCCATGATACATGTTTCAGTGATCTGAAAACGGCTTGATACAAGCTTTCGAGAGCAGCATTCTAGTGGCTCATAGACGACACACACTCGCACACACACTCGCTTGCACCCAAATAAAAACAAAATCGGCAAACCCAAAAGCCCAAAAGCCAAAGCAATGACTTTGAAATTCCGGTGAGACTTGTGTGGGGACCGGGGATCCCGTTTATCCTCGGAATGGGATCAGTGGCCAAGATTGCGTTCCGGCCTACTTGTGCCGACTATTCGTTGATTACTACCATTATTATGATTATTACTCTCATTCAGTACTATTATAATAATCATTATGCTTATGATTACTCTCTTATGATTGATTATATTACGAGAAGTGAAAATATCATTGACAAGTTATAGAATATGCCCAAGTTGTTACAAAAGCTTGTTATATTGCCCATACACATATCTCTACTTCATAACCTCCCCTGTCGTCCCCAGTTCCAAACTTCTGCTATTGCGAATTCTTCAATTCAGACAGTCCGTCTGTCAGTCTGTCGCCACCATTCGTTCGTTGTCGTCCTAAACCTCGTTGGACGTGTCCTTTCTCAACACATCTGAACACCTCCTGGAAGAGTCGTGGTTGCTTTTCATTCTTAGCTCCCCCGTCTACGTAAAGAGCTCGCCCCTGCACATCCCTTGCCTTGTCCCGCTCTTCCCTGCCTCGGTCCATCCCCCTTTGTATATCTGTTTTTTGTTCCCTCTATTTATACCAATCGACACCAGATCATTGCAAACCTGAATGAATCTTGGGTACGAAATCAGGCCTGCTGGCATATTGATGGTTTCTATCTATCGCCTGATTCCTGTCCTCGTTTTTAACCGATTCAACGGGTGAACCAAGTGAGTTGTTAAAGATACTAATAATTATTTTCATCAAGGTCTCGTTCCCCTGTTCTTCTCATGATCGATCCCATTCATTCTCCTTCCTATCGCCATCCCCATTCAATTTGGATCATCCAAATCTTACTGTAGGCGGAACCTTTTCGTAACAACTGATTGTTGATAGAGCCGTTCTTTCTTGTGGCAAATGAAATCGGTCATTTTTCGCCAAACCATGTGATGGCCAAAACCTCGTGTTTGGTCGTAGTCTCTCTCTCTCTTCTGAGAACTGTTTTACACTCCCTGAATTGCGATTTTTGATCATTGTTATTATCATCATCATCATTAACATTATTATTATTATTCATCCTCCGTGTGATACGACGACGATATCTGGAACCAAGACACCGAACAAGAGTAACAGCAGCCCTTAGTAGTTCTAATCTTACATTCAACGCTAGCCTTTTCGCCAACACTCCCATTCCGCCAACGAAAAAACTTATTCACCCCTCTCCCTTTCCTTTCCTTTTCCCCCGACTACCTACTACTAGTGAAAGTTCCCCCATTCTTGCACAAATAACTGACCCCTGGCCAATGTTATCTGGATGCTCGGATGACAGGATGATATCCGTAAATTGTGTCGGGCAACTAGCACAACAACGAGAGGTTTAATTTGTCAAGTCAACCTCGTCAACAGTTGTTGTAATCGTTGTTCATTCCAACACGTTATGACATTTCCCCCGACTAACACATATCAATCAATCAAAGCCAGGCAGGCGAACACCTTGCTATGCTGTAAGAATGAATTGTGAAACACCTTCACCCCATTTTCCCCTGTTTTCTTCCTTGACCCACCCCAATTTCCCACTCACTCCTCCGCTCCTCTATACCCCTCCTCTAAACATAACCTGTATTCCACAGAACAAAAGATCAGGTCAGACTTTTATGATAATAATGCTGTATGCTTGACGATTGTTTGAGGACCCCCGTTGCTTCGTTTTCTAAAGACACTTAAGGCTTTCAAGTTCTGAACAGTTTAGTTGATCCTGACGCTGAATTTCCGCTCTCCCCATTCATGGCCTTTTCCTTCCCAACCACTCTCTCTCTTTCTCTCCCTTTTTCTCTTTTCTTCTGCCTAGGCACAATCAATTCTTTCAAGCCAACCCTTTTAATACCCCTACGAGTTACATAATTAACCCTCAATCTGGCTCGTCTCCCTACTACATGCTTCCAACAATAGCCGGACGACATTTCTTGTTCGTTCTAAATTCATGGTCGATCCTATTCTGCTTCGACATAACCAAGCGCAACTGTTTTGAGACTCTTCGTTGGTCTTCTTCAGACTGATCCATCCACAATCTTGCCTCAATCAAATCCGACTCCTTTGATTTTTCTTGTAATTCACGTCACCACGCGATACCTTCAGTACTTTGCACCCTCCCTCTTTGAATCAATGAGAAAAATCCTTTGGGATTCGCCTTAGGCAGACGAGACGAAAATCATTACTGCATCTTTATTCCTCCTCTCTTCTCCCCTTCTCTTTTCCTCAATTTCGAATCGTGAAAAAGCACTCGCAAAAACAATGAAATGCGGACGAAACAGCAACAGCAGCAACAAAACAACAACCACAACAACAGATGTGAATATGTGATGCAGTTTTAACAGAAACATCATCATAAGACCATGAAAACTCTAGATTCATTTACTATTATTAATACCTTTATTATTCATATTCTTATTATAATCATCACTATTGCTATTACAATGGTTATTATGATTATCATTATCGTCATTATTATCTGTCATCACTGATATTACTATTACTAGTATATTATACTAGAATGTTGACTCAATTATCAAAGAAATGTTTACTTATGAGAAATAATATCTGCTTTTACAATGGATATAACCAATAAAACCGAAAGATCGAAACCTTTGCGATGGGACAAGAGACAGGTATTTGATTAAGCTCTTCTGACATTGGTCATCTTATCAAACATCAAGCACTTGGTCTATCAGTCATCCAGTCACTGAGTCACTGAGTCACTGAGCTACGTAGCTGCTGCTTCACTGGTCCGTAGATGCAGTTTTGAGCGCGTGATATTCCTCCCATAACTTGCGATAGTCTTTGGCCAAATTATCGTCCTTGAAGTCGTAGAAGTCGGGGTCCTTGGGCTTAGCCGTAGCTGGCCTCGGAGGAACACGATCCTGAAATAATGATGTATGAAACGAAGATAATGAGACAGGGTTTACAGAAACGATATATCGATTCTAAGCAGGGAAAAGGAAATGCAGGACAAAATGTTTTCATTTCAAGATAGGTTTAGAGTCCAATTCTTTTACAGGGTTGTCCAGGAATTTGAGGCAGGATTCGGGAAGCGTGCAGTAATCGCATTTTTTTGTTACTGTACCACTATACATACGTATTGGCTCTTACTACATGAAATGGCATTGCAAACTTTGTTTGAAGAATTTGGACTTTTGTTTTTGATTGGAAGGCCACCTTTCAATTCAAATCTGATTACAATATACGCATTAAATTGGGTCATTCTGAACAGAAAGGATGTGAGATTAAAATCCCACTTATGTAGCCTTTTGAACGACGTTTAAGGCCACTAAGTTTGCCATAAACATTTGTGACAATTAAGTGCCTTTGGGAGGAAGATGCTTATGACTTGTTTGGGAAAAAGGTCAAAACGGGAAAAAGAATAAAAAGCTTTTGGTGCCCTAAGATACATAAAAAATGAGCCGGTTTTTTACTACTTATGATCGCCGCCCATATTTCATCGTAATTGCCTGTCGTTATGAGGTTTGCTTTTGTTTCGCTAACTTGTCACCGAAAAATGTTGAGATTGTCATTTTTGATCAAGAGATTCGTTTTGCGAATGTATCAATTGGAAAATCAATTTGTTTATCAGTATATGTACTGCAACGTGTAAGCTAAGTGGTAATTGGCTTGTTGAGTATCGCAAAGAGTTATTTTCAGTAAGTGCCCCTAGAATACAAAGCATGCTTTCACTCGAAATAAGATGTCAAGGGCTTCAAATCCTGACTTCATTTAGGAAGGGCTCACCAAGCCATTTATATCACGTCGGGGTCACCAATATAGGACTTCGTACTCTCAACTTTATTTCCGTGGTAATGAGTTCATGAAAAGTATTACACCAAGATGGTTACATTCGAGAACTCTAGCGAGTCACAGTGCTAATTGAATGGACGCAATAAATACGAACCCCTACATTGTGATTAACCCTTGAACGGTCTTGATTACTTATTTTTTGTCGCTGGGTTTTGCAGTTTGATGTTTCTTTCCTTGTAGGCACATTTGAAACATATTTTTTCATGTTTTGTCCAACATGATATCATGATATCAAGCGACATCTTTCTCTTTTCAAAAATGTTTATGAGACAATAAAATGTAATTTTTGCAGTTAAGCCAAGCCACTTTTATTACCGACTTTCAAACATTGTATGTAGCTGACCAAGAGTAGGTCAAACAAATTCTATGTATTCATTACTTCATAACTTTGACCACATCTCCTAAGGTCCCTGGGTCAGATCTATAGACCATGTAGGACGCTAATCTAAATGAAGTGAATGGTTCAGGAGATAATAACTTCGCTACCGTCCGAGGTCTATATGTCTACAAGTCAAAAAATCTCCATTTCAAATTCCAAGTTTTCTTGGAAAAATCGGATTAGGCTGTTCAAACCTCTATAAATTGCTTTGATCTTACCATATTTGGCGGCACCCAAGAGGCCTCCTAGTTAGGTCGCAATAGTGAAAAAAGTACATTCAAATTGGTCATAATTTTTCACAGGTCAATGTTCACCATTGTAGACATACCTCTAAATCAAAGGTCTCTTTTTGTTCCAGAGTGCCCAATCCTTCTCGAACGGATGCGAGTTGCCGAGCGAAGGAGAAGAACGAGTTTAAGGACTTTTTCCAATCTGCATCCTCAATGCGGTATTTGGAAATGTACGCTCCAACTCGAAACACCACATTTCGATTCAGTAAGCCCTAAAATTAAAAAAAAAAACACTTGCGTAAGATTATGTTCACATAAAGGCCTTTGACTACGAATTCACGAGAAAAGATATCGAACCTTCTACGTATGGTTGATAAAGTTCACTCCTCATGCTAATTGAATATTTAGAGAGATGTCAACACAATGGAAAAACAGACTCTTCACATTGAACGATGTTTGTGGTTTCTCTTAAAAACGTTAATATACAATTGGTTGAAAAAATACCTGCTCATCAAATTCATCTCATCGTGTTAACTATTTGCTTGAAATTCGCAACAAAAAAATAATGTTTTATCCAACCAAGTAAAATAACGCATCCACGTCATTTGCTACAATTGTTTGGCTATCTGTTAGATATGTTATCGAACGGAAATTTTCTCAAGTATGGCCACCGACCATCGATTGATACTATCTACTACATGTGAAAGAACACTGCGGATCGTCAATAAGGAACCTAAGGCCAGAGCTTTTCTTTCCAAGAGACAACACTTTTAGCGAAAATATGCCCTCGATTTTTTTGCTCACAGCAAACATTAAGCCCCCATTTTTTAATCTAAAAAAGCATCGATTTGACACTTTGTTTTGGGGCCAATTTAGAATGAAAATGAGGTTTGGGAAGTATCAGGCGAAAATCTTTAACCCATTTTTTCTTGTCATGGCTAAACATCGAATAAAAGCTAAAATGTGGGCCTCGGATAGGTTTATTTTGGAGGCTAAGTCTTACCAAGATTGATTTTGAAGCATTTTAACTCTCTCCTTGCTAACTGAAGTTAGCAATAGTGCTGGGGCGAGTCAGGACTCGTGCCCGAGTGCACTCGAATCATTATCTCGATTTTTGAAGAATTGACCGAACTCGGGTCCTTCGAATGGACTCGAGTCGGGACTCGTCAGAAAGAAGGAATTCGTGTTATTGTCAAATTTCGTCCGAACGGGTGTTACTTCGTCATTAATAGACCATGTAAGAAAGGAGCCAATAAATGAAGATTTCATTAGCCTTGCTTAGCTTAGTAAGATCAAAATGAGTCCTTTTGTTTGACTTGAGTCTTCTGCTGGACCCATCTCTTATTTGTTGTACAATGATTTTCTGTAAGCTTTTGGTACGGTACCCACAAGGTTCTTAGCATCTCAAAATTTGTTGAGCCAAATCATTTGTGAAACACTTTTAGTTGATCAACCCCAATAATGAAAAACTCCTTTTGATATTTCTACAACTTCCTTTCCTCCTTGAAATCGGACAAATCTTTTTGAGGTCTAGTTATGAGGATTTAAGCAATGTACGTAGTTGTAGTTGTCGTACTGTATTGGTTGGCAGCAGGTAGAAAAAGCTTTTTAATTCCCCTATGTTTCGTACTTGCTTGGCAATTTGATTGAGCTTCAAAACAAAAGCGTTGGTGAAAGCCAGACTGGCAGCCAAATCACTGGCTTCGACGTCGATTTTGGCAGTGGTTCGAATCTCCTTTTCCCATCGTCGAACATCGTCTGAGCGAATCTGGTTGAAAGGATCCACCAACTCAATGATATCGCGGGCCTTCTTTCGAGATTTCCGTGGCGATTTCTTGGGACTATCCTTGGAGGATTGCGAAGGTTGTTGGCCCTGGGATTTACGATCACAGGAGGGAGGAGATTTCCTCTCTGAAGATCCAGAACACACCACTGTCGGTACTCTTGAGCTAAAAAGGTATCAAATTTTTTTCTTACGAGTGATTTGAAATCAGACATACCTAATGAGCATGAACATATTTTAATGTTCTTCATCTTCGATAGATAATTAATCAGCAATTCTCTGGCTTGTTGGAGAATTTCGCAATTGTTTGAAAAATGCTAGACGGAACCTCGTCCGCATTAGTCCCGATGGACGCTCTTTGTCAAAATTGTCCGGTCGTACATTTGCCGTTCCGTAGTTACAACTTCAGAGGATTGTTGCCAAAAAAAATGATTTTTAAACTGCAAAATCCTACTGCGTTAAAGTACGTTTTTCTAGTGCAGTTTTTAAAAGTGCGATAATTTTTTAAACATTTTCCCCGAAATTGCTGATTGCTGAAGCATTAGATATCTAAAACAATGAATATTTTGTTAAAATGTATTCTGAAAAGGAAAAGTCAGCTCTAAAATTTGTGCTTGGCTCTTGAGACACTAATGGTGTTCTGGGGAGAAAATTTGCATGTGCAATACTTATAACTTAATAGCTTACCTGTCTCCATGTTTAGTATCCTCAATTGAATCTATGAGTGGACCAGATTCACAACAAAATTGCCAAGTAATTTGTTGTCAGTAAATCATCCTTTGGCTTGAATATGTTACCAAAATTCTAAATTTTTTACATTTCCATGACTTATATGCATATTAGAGGGATGCTTTGAAAGTTTGATTTTATGGTGGTGTATTTTCCATCATGGCTTTCAGTGTTATCGTAGCAATGCAAAACTTCAACAATGATTAACAATCACTTATTGGCAAAGTATATCTTCTTAGATACTAGTTTAAGCTTTACTAACCTAATAAGTTTTGTACATATTTATCTAAGGGTTGCATTTCACTTATCTGCATTAGGCATACTTTGCCAAAACTACTCATGTCTTTTGCCAATTATGTTGTACATAGCATGCCAATGGTCCTGAAGTACTGGCAATTTAGGTTTTAACAAAAGTATCTCTAACGAGTAACTCTCTGGCGCTCTTTGTCCAAAGAAGCCGGGACTGTAATCCGTTCCTTTTTAAGGAACAACAAAAGCCCTGGTGAAAACCAATATTTGACAATATCAGGAGAAAGACGATGTCGGCTTGGCAATCCAGAAAAACCTTGATATTAAGGAAGTTACGTAGGCAGCTTCTACAATTTCAGTCAACGTGAGGAATCAGGTCGCCTTCCTGAAACACACTAACAATATCATTAAGAAAATTATGGTTGCTTTTCAATATTGAAAGCCACCTGCTTTCAAAGGCTTCGAATTTTCATCTAATGGGGATGATTTGCGGGATAGAATGACGGTTGCCTTGTCAAATTGAAGAAATCACTTCAGAAATCGCTTCAGATGTCTCTTAGTCATATAAAAGTGTTATCAAGGGGCACGAATTTTACGGCCTTACTGTATTGCATGACGAACATCAGGGCAAATTCGAACATGTTGTAAGAAACTATTTTGATTAGCACTCGATGCTATGTTTGTCATTTTAAGTTTTAGTTTATTCTACTGACTATATCCACATTTGACAAAAAACAAATGACTATTGATAAACCTACGACATACTGGGCACATAGCTTTGTTCTGGAGCAAATTTTAGAGGACATTTGTTATTAGTAATAAAAGCATTGTAATGATTTTGAACTGAACTGACTAACCGGCTTTTGAAGTCCAACAAAGGTTTGGTTGACCAAAGGTCTGTTTATCAAAGCTCTTACCTCGGAGTTAGGCGCTTGGACGTTAACCGGTATGAAAATACACTCGTCAAAGTGGTGAGCGAAGGCTCATTCTGAGTAACGTCCAAGCCTTAACTCAGAGGTGAGAGAAACGCCCTTCCCTCTGAGTTGAGGATTGGTCATTACTCAGAATGAGCATCCACTGATAACTCCGGTCAGCGTATTTTCATTCTTGTTCACACTAAACTCCGAGGTAAGATTCCTAAGGAATCAATACCGTACTTGAATTATCGCAGAAACCCCTTTCTATTCAGAAAAAGTTACCAAAATAACAGTAACTGACTTTGACGCGGAGAAAATATTTTCGAGCTCGGTAGAGACAGCATTTCTTTTTTCTTATAACATTTACCCTTGCTGATGAGCGGATTCCTCTGCTTTTACATCTTAAAGAAATACAATTATTTATTTGATAATAATGTGATTATGTTCTGTTAAATTGGAATCGGGTTGCATCTCAAGTTAGCGTTCATTTCAATTTAACAATATATTTGCCGCTGACGGGCGTTTTTGTTGATGTGAAATCTAATTCGACTTTAAAAAAATTGAAAGCTTATTGGCCTCTAGACCTCTAGACACAAGGTTGTCAAATTTGAACATTTCTGTTTGTTGGAGCCTGCATGCAGTTCGCAAAATGTCTCCTGCTCTACAGGGTGTTTATAACATTGTGTCGCCCATAACTTTTTATGAAAAAGTCACATCAATGCGAACTTCAAAGCTTCTGATTGAAGAATTATCCGACTTATCAAAGTACATCTTTCTCAGGTCAATGTCCATGTTTTGGGATGTCAAGGGTCATTTTGAGCAGAAGGGAGTGTTTGTGGCTTTCGTTTTTCTTACTTCAAGAAATGAGAGATCATATTCTAAGCGCAGGGGTGATATTTGGAATTAACCTCCATTGTACATAGGTATATATTGGCTTTCTGTTGCATTTTTAAGAGCTTGAAATATCAATTTCAAAATATCAATGTCAATATGGTTTGTTCGTTTCGTTTCGTTCGAAGCACTCGGCACTAGCTCATTGTTAAGGATCATCATCTCCTTTACAAAGGTGGCAATAGCACCAATTATTGAAGATATTATTCAAAAAAAGTACATCAAGAGTATCGGTAGCAAAATCATCAGCACTATACAATGTGATGGATGGTCTTTGAAGTCGCAAAAAGCAATATGGAAGAAGAATAAATCTGCTTCGTAAGTGTTGATTGACTGCACACCGCAAACTAATTTGACATACAATAAGTTGCGTTCGACCAGTTTGGAAGCTTGGAACGGAACTCGATCTTGTTTGAATGATCTTGCTTTCCTTCTTTTATTAGCGAAGGAACACGAGGTGCATTATGTGGTACGTGGAAGGGAAGTACTTACTTTTCTGACGAGGCTTCGGAACTTTCTTCCAGATTTGGACTCTTTCGGTTCAAGTTGGTTTGACTGCCATAAGGGAGTTTTCCTTTGGATTTCCCACCAGGTGTTTTTTTGCTTCGATGATCCAGAGATTGGCTTCTCGCCTTCAAAATAGGGACGGGCATGACTTTCCCGTTTTTCAACTTGGTGGGAGAATGGGAGACTTTGTATTTATTGAGCTGTCGAGGGGGCGGGGCCGCATCTTTCACTTTCACCTTCGGCGCTTTACTCCACGAGCTTCGCCGCTGATCACTATTTTCACTAAATGAATCCAAATGATCTTCGGAACTTGCCTGTCCATCCGGCAGCTCACGCTCTAAGATCTCGTCCACCAGGCCTTGGTCAAATTTTTGGAACTCCCCATCGTCTTTGAGCTGAATGAAGCCCTCGCCAAACTGGTACTCACTTTTCGAAGGTGTCGACCACGGACTTTGAGTAGAACCGCTCATTCTGATGAATTCTCGATCCTATGTGTTCTTCGACTCCCAAAATGCGTGTTTAACCTCTCCAAGAAAATCTCCTCATAACAACGCCCTACTTAATCACGAGGACAACGGGTTGTTATTTAAGGCTCGTTCCAAGTTCAAAGAGCAATTAAACCACCTTTTTTTCGCCCGCCTTTCATCAAGTTATGCTCAGTCCGAGTCCAACTGAAAGACTGATCTAACCTTCGCACCATTGGACATTATCATGCCAGATATCCAACGGACCGACCCAACGAGTGGACGAGTGGACCAAGAGTGAAACCAATGTTGGAACGTCTTGCTTCGTCTTGGAACCGAACGAAAGGCCAAGACGTGGTGGTGGTGATGGTAGTGGTGGTGGCGGAAATAGTAGTAGTAGAAGTAGTAGTAGTAGTTCTGGTAGTAGGGTAGCAATCCTAGTAGCCGTGGTGTAAGAAACGTCTATGGAAAAACAGAAAAGAGCGAGCTACTTGTCAACCAACACCACCATTCTTTTCTCTGGTTTCCACCAAGCAAGGTCAAGTACTGTAAAACATATTTTTCCACACGTTAAGGTTCAGAATTGGGCATAAACTAGGTTCACTACCAAGGTCCTTGATTTTCATTTTTCAAAAATCTTAATCGTGAAAATTTACCTCCGCTTTTCTACCGGACATATATTGGATCGATCGTGATTATCAAAAGGTCGTTCGTGCTTCATTCGTGAGCAATGGTCATCGTTCATTCGACGAAAAACCTTTGGTTATTCCTGAATCTGCAGCCCTGGGATGCATCCAAGGTTACTTTCAAGGTTAAATATGGGAACGGAAAATCATTATGCAATAACTGGATAGTGATGAACGCTTTTGTTTTGCAACTTTCTGAACTTGGAATGCTGGACGAGAGCGAGGAAAGGAAACGAGAAATCGAAGAAATTTGCAGACATACAAGGCCTTGGGTCTTTTCTTTGGATGGACCTTCAGAGGCTTTTGGGAAAGAAAGGAAATGCTAAAAGCAGACCTCGAGGGAGAACTAAAAGGTACTTCGGGCCAGGTTCCACTTGTAAAACGTCTATCATGCAACTTTTGGCTTCAAATTTGGTGTAAGGGCCAAAACACGAGTCACTAATGGGAAACGCTGGAGATCAGATCAAGTATTGAATTCCGAATGACAGGCAAGATCATGTCTACTTTTAGACTGATCGATTAAGGCTAAACGTAAGAAACGCCAGTCTGATGCATATAAGCCAAAAGTTCTAAGGTCTGCCAAAGCAAAGCTAAATTTCTCATTTGATTAGTTGTTGTTTTTAAATGCTTTTTGATAAGAAGCTATCAGCTTTTGTCAGTAATTTAGAAGCTTTTTATGAACATGCGTGTCCTACACCTTATGTTTAAATACTAATTTGTGCCAAATTGAAGTGAAAAGACCTCATGTCAGGGGTAGGAAAGCATTGCTTTTTTTCATCTCCGAAATGTTGCAAAACAATTAACTGAAATATATGAAGAGTTAAGTCATCGTCTTTTCATGAATTAAAATAGCTGGGATTAGGCAAGAATTTGTGCCAAGATAAACAAACAGAGGTTTGTTTTGTAACATATCCAAAACCGCCTACATTTTTGGGGTCTTCTGATCAGTATTGTCCGGCAAATATGAAATGCTATTTGTAAGTTTATTTTGATTGTGAATCAAAAGTATATTTTTGTAACCCTTCATTCTCCTTATACAGTATGCCAACTGTATGATGGCAATTAAGTGTTCTCTGATTAAGCTTCATTCATTGTTCAATTGATTTTTGTTTTGAAAGCACCCTTTACCTTATGTCAAAAAACGTTGTTGGTTTCGTTTGCTTACACATACCTTTCTCCCCAATTGCAAAGTGTGTGATCGTGATGTATTTTGTTCGTCAAGCTCATTTTCTTGTTGCAAATTGGAAGAAAACAAAATATTGTTTGGAGTAACTCAAGCTCACTCATGGTGAGTCGCTTCAAAACTGCATTTGTGGACAAGGAAATGAAAAATGTCGGATAGCATGGAGCAAAAAAGGCACAAACTTCCACATTGAAAGGAGTTTCCCGGATTGAACATCATTTTTCATTAAATGAAACAAATGTTCAAATAATTTTCAAAGAGCAAAAAGTGACGTACAAGAAGGCAGAAAATTGCAGAGAGGCATCAGGATGACTAGGACAGCAATGCATTACAACGTTTTTATCATGCAATATCTTCTTAATGCCAATGCTTGTTGCTTATTCAAATTCGAGCATTTCGAGGCCATCTGCACAACTAGGCATATGAAATACTTTCGCTGCAAAAATGAAAGTGAATGAAAGGGTTTTATTTTTGCACTCGCGTTTATTTCTAGTCCAATCTTCTATTAATATCCATCTACAGTCAGCTAGTTTTGAATCTAAAATTATAAATCCTTTCCCTCCTTTTCCATTTTCATCTACCAGTCTAGGGGTCAAAGAACTCAGAGCTCGTTTCATCTGAGGGTTGGGGTGGGTTGGATACGATCAGGAAATTGATCTTTTACCCCTTTACCCTTCATGAGCGTCAGCCTCCTCCTCCCGGCTACTCAAGCGGTCAGCCTCCTCCTCCCGGCTACTCAAGCGGTCAGCCTAACTCCCTGCTTCCTTCCTAGATGGATGGAGAGTGGGTTGGTAACCGGTCTCGTCGCTCAAGCTAGCTAGCCGTCCGTCTATTCTAAAGCGAGTCAGTGAAAAAGTGACCGTTTTTTTGACGACGAGAAGGGTAGGCTAGACGCTCGTTCTCCTCTTTTTGACCGCAAGAAAAAATGTCCGGCGACAAGGACAGGGCGTTGACCCAAGAGGTCAATGACATTTGTTGAGTGAGCTCCAGACTCCTAGGAGAGTTCAGCTCAAGTTGGAATGATGATAATTGAGAGGGGAGGGGGAATAAGGGATTCGAGCTGGACTGTGAATTCTTTCACACCACACTCTACCGGTCAGCTTGAGGACAAGCTGCCAAGGGGGAGTTCAACTAACTTGACGCAGACATCAGACGAGTAACAGTTGTTTTGAGTCGTCGCCGATACCCGACCAGCCATGACGATGGACGAATGAATCTTTAGGGTGGAGAGAATCAAATCATATCCTGAAGATACTTGTCAAGCCGGTAATTTACCTGTCACTGTTTTTATTGCCCTGCGTTCGAAATACTTTGTTTTTGATCGTGTCGCATTGCTTGTTTTTTTTCAAATAAAACGGACCGAATATTGTCGAGTTTAAGGGAAAAAACAGGATTCCGTTTAATGTGATAAGCGGACTTATTTCAATAGTGGAACAATTATTCGTTCAGTCGCGGAGAGACGTAGGCAGATAGAAGTTTTGGGAGATTCGTGACTAGATTGGAGATTGCATGCTTACATGAACGGACGAGAAGACGATTTTTTGCCAGTGATTTTTCGTTCTGAGCTCGGATTGCATTGGGCAGCCAACTTAACGAAGGGACGTATACTGTACTAGAGTTGGTTGGTTGGTTGGTTGGTTGGTAGGTAGAAGAATACGGCAAAGCAACTCCGTGAACCAACATCCATCCACCTATCCACTTACTCCCTGGTTGGTTCACAGTTCACAGCCTAGCCTAATGCATACTAGTCGCAATCAAACATGAAATGTCGTTTTAAACTCTTTGTCTGGGTTAATGATCAAAAGCACTTCTAAGACACACACCACCATCTTACTTTTCGTTTGGTTTCAGTTCAAAAATCGTTTTGCATCAGCCATCGACACGCACCTATCCATCCATCCATAGATCTATCCATCTAGGTATGGTTCAACACATAGAAGCGCACCGCAAGTTTTATAGATTTACAATGCGTGTAATTCCTAAAAAATCGTCACTACCAAATGTTGGCATGCATATTTCTCTCCAAGTTATAAATCCGACCGAACCAGCAGAGGATGGCATTTGATCATCCTCCAGAGTCTGAAGAAGGAAAAGGCGAATGAGATGGACTTGATTTGAAAATTCAAAACGAGAGAGTGTTCGTAAGTAAGTTCGTAGGTGAAGTAGCGAAATGATTTCCAAGGATTTCAAAATGTTAATGCTTCAGGAAAGCTTCAATCCATGACGATCAACCACGAGGCTCAGGCGGAGGGCTCTCGTCCCCTTGACCGGGTCGTCTTGTTGCTCGGTGGTACCCGGGATTTATACACATATTTTTTGTTGCTTTTACCCCTTTGGTTTGCCCCTCTCAAGAGCGGTAAGAGCGCAATACTTTGCGCATCCTCCCTGCCCTGGCCTGCATAGAGCGACACCACGACCTACGACGATGTCTATGGTGTGGCAGGACCTCTGCTTGTCGGGCTTCTCCCGTGGAGTGCTTGTCTTGTTACTTGCTCATCCTCAACCTCCACACCAGCAGCAACAACAACAACAACAACAAATTCTCCCCCCGTGCTAAGTTGCAAACGACGGATCGACGGACGGACTCAATGACTGAGTTGGAGACTGACTGACTGACTGACTGACTGACTCAAGTACGGTCGGGTAGATGGATGGATGGACGGACAGACGAGGTGTTCCTCTAGGTGCGCTTTGGGAGAACTTGCATGGAGATTGGAGAGAGACAGACGATCTGTTTCTCAGCTCACTGTTCTTCACTCTCGGGTGAATCGTGGTAAATTTCTTCCATGCGAACTCTTTAGTATTTGCCAAAGCGCTCCTGGCTTTGCCAATCACCCTTGGCCGAGAGGAAGAGAAGCGGGAACAACCTTCCTTGAGAGTGAGTGAATGAGTGTTTCTTTCTTACAACTGTACACGAGAGCTCCTTGATAGTTGTGCCTTAGTGTTCGATCTTGAGTCTCACAATTGAGTGGTGGCTCAATTGGGAATGCAAACATAAAAGTGAATTTGTTTAAGATTGCCATTCTACAGAAGAGCTGAGCAAGGGGATCCTTGTTCAATTATTCAAGTGCTATCAATCTTACTAGTGTCGAGTGGAAGTGATCTCTCACTATTCAAGGTAAGAAAACTGCTGGGTCAAAGTGGAGCCATGCAGGAACCAACAAGCCTGAATAACATTATTTGGCATT
>NC_081446.1:6487701-6497250 GCF_007210705.1 Tigriopus californicus
CATGAACGGACGAGAAGACGATTTTTTGCCAGTGATTTTTCGTTCTGAGCTCGGATTGCATTGGGCAGCCAACTTAACGAAGGGACGTATACTGTNTTCTCTCGCTGTCAAGCTTAACAGACTTAATCAAGTGTACCAATAGTTTCATTAATTTATTCGGACTTATCGCGATCCGTGATCCTACTCATGTTTGTTTGCCCATCAAGTTGCCGATGACGGTGAATATGTGCATGTGTATCTACTAGCATGTATATGGATGTGTGTATTCTGCAGAAAGGATGGACTCCCATGGGATAGCTCATGAATGATTGTACAAACTGTACATCCATGGCAAGCAGTCTTTCTTGCCAAACGGCATACTCGAGCTTACTCGTGGAACGGAATCAGCGAGCGATGGATGAGCAAATAAATACGGACAATGTGATATTGACATGACTTGACGTAAACAACGATGAGGATTATCGGGTGGTGGTGCTCCTTCACATTGGCCATATTATGAGATCGAAAACGATTTCCAATGTTCCAGAGTCAATACGGTCTTGGCATATGTTTCTCGGCATATAAGCTATTTTTCCGACGAAACCGGCGTTGATCGGAAAAATTGCGAAATCCTTCATAAGATACCATTGGCTCTTGGAATGCTGATCGGTTGATGGCATTGCAATATGGAAAGTGTTGCCCTGCATTCGCCACTTCCCTGCATCTTCATTTCGGAGTCAGAAAAGGTCTATGCTGTACCGTACATCCGCTGGGGCCGTACAGCAGGCATTCGCCACTTCCCTGCATCTTCATTTCGGAGTCAGAAAAGGTCTAGATTAAATTTCCCAATTCTAGCTTCGTCGTTTCGGCCTATCGTCATAGGCAGGCTCTCAACGAGTTCATCACGTTTTCAAGGAGTAAATAACTCCAAGCACTGTTTGCTTGTTTGTTAGTGAGTATGTACATTGGACAGTCGTACTCGTAGTGGGAGATCTCGGATCTCGACTGTTCGCAGTACATATAACAGCAGTAGCAGAAGTAGTTGTAGAAGTACTAGTAGTAGAAGTAGTCGAGTATTAGTAGTACCAGTAAAGTAAAGTGGATGCTCCACACTGGTAAAAGAAGATTAAAAGCGAAGAAAACGAATAAGGAGGAGAAAAGGAGGGTGATTTAGCCACTCACTTTAGTAGGGTTCAAAGCAAATGTGTTTTGAGGAGGGGAGAGCAGATTTAGCCAATGAATCCTTTCAATGTTTAAGAGTTGGATCATTTGATGGCTATCATTTTTGATGGCTATCATTTTTTTTAGTATTATGTACATCATAGATGCAGAGGAAAAATCAGGATGCTAAAACGTTCCTCATTAGCTCGGCTGAACCTGATTAAAAGCATGCCCATGATCCACCGTTCCAGGTGGGTTTTCGTTTATCTGGTTCGTTCTGTGAATGCCAATCTGTACTGTATAAGCAAGTGATCGGTAGGCAACAGAGGAAACTGCCCGAATCACCAGAAACCAAGTGGTTGACGTGGCATTGAAACTATTTCTCCTTGACTAGACCAAGCCATGCCAAGGTGAAGCTCCCAGACCATTATCATCTTTTATCCTCAGAGCAGCTTAGCTGCCACAAGGCCATTGCCATTGGACTGGCCGTGGATGTTGTTGGGAAATCAATGCTGCTCTCCCTCTTAGTTCTCCTCTTTCTCCTCCGCTTTCTCCCCCTTTTCATCATCCTAGTACAGGGAGAAAACTTGCTTCAAGCACCATTGAAGGGACTTCTAACGTGGTTGGTTGGTTGGGATGGCTGGTTGGTTGTCTGGTGAGTTGGTGGTAGTGGTTGGTTGGTTGTTGTGTTGTTCGTACAATCGATGCATCCGACCATTTTGAGGATCCCTTGCGACTCCTTCTTCTTCTTCTCAACAACCGCCCACGCAGGTAGCAAGCTGCAACAGATTTCCAAGAACCATGGTGGATAGAGGGATAACACCGAAAACAACATGGGTTTAATCAGAAACGTTCTCTTTTCATAGCTCTATATAACTGGTCTAGTAAAATGAATCGGGCTTCGATTATCAAAATATTACAATGACCGTTCTCATCTATACTTGTATGGCCATTAATCTCTGAACATTGAAGAGGAAACCCTGTCTTTGAAAAAACCCGGCAGTTCGGCCATTAATGGTAAAATGTTTATGTTTATCATGGAATGTTCTCAAGCAATAAATTTGAAACCATTCTGAACAGATTTTGGCTCAATTTGGCTGCTCTTCGCTTTTATCGTCCTATTAGATAAAAGAGCTATAGCGTTGAGGAATTCAAAATTGTGTGGGTTGTGATGAGATTTAGACTTTGAAAGCATTGAGCTATATTTCTTTTGCAATCGTTCTGCAACCACTCCAATGAACCCATTTCGTTGTTATTACGCTCTCCCACGAGATGCATTGCACTAAGACGAGCAAAATATGATCTTGTTTTTTCCATTCCGTCTCATCTTGGAATCGTCCAATGCCTTTTGCTACTCATCGTTTACTTTGCTCTCACCATCATCACCACTACTTACAATAACAACTACTATCATTACTTTTGCAACAAATGTTACAACCACTACTAAGTACTATAACTCCTCCACACAATGGGCGGTCGGGTTCTTGAAAAAACCTTTCGGTTTAAACAGAGTTGATTTTGTGGTTCCTTAGACCACGCAAAATATGCTTCTCAGAGGACACGTGTCAAACGAGGAAGCCATTTTACAAACTCCTGTGTTACAAACAACTGATCTGTTGTATGGCCTCCATCCAGCAGCAAATAGTAACTTCGTGCCAGTTCCTCGTTCTCAGTGAAAGTCAAGACCAAATTTTGGAGAGATAGGAATCAGCAAAGACTACGATCAAATAACATTCTGATAGCAGCTTCGGGTTGGTTCAGCGTCGTAGAAGCAAACTCTCGGCTCTTCTTCCCTCTCCTCTGCATGCGAGCCTTGTGAATTGAGGCAATTAAACGCGAGATCTGACATTATTTCGCATAATTATCTAAAATTTTTTGGTAGTCAAAATGTTTTTCCCCTCCCGGATGATCTTGTCTCTGTGATCTGCATATCGCGCATTGGTAAGAGAGTCAGTCGAAAGTCTTATTGAAGCACTGAAGAAGTCATAAACTTTTTTTCGCTCTCAAGCTGAGCAGTAATAGTGCTACGCACATTCGTCAGATTGTAAATTGAGTCCTAAGGATCATCATCACCATTCCAGTCGTTTTTATGGTGAATTGTGTGCCGACACAAGAAAGGCCTGTGAACATCACTTTGATGAGAATGGTAATGATGAGAATGTCAATTGTCGTTGTAATTTGTCATGTTGGGTGTGAAGTCCGACCGACCTGATGGAGTCATGCAATTCATTTGAGATCAACGCTGGATTTCATCCCGATCTCATGCTTGCTTCAACGGGAGGAAACTTGCTCGTTTCTCCGCAATCAAGAATGATTCAGAGAGGCGTCGTCGTCGTCGTCGTCGTCGTCGTCGTGAAGGACGAGCGCACCGATGGAAAACAGGAAACTCTAAAAAGTGAACAAATCGGACAGGTTGACGTACAGTAGTTAGGAGATAATGATGGCAAAAACTCCACTCTAATTTGAATCTTACTCAAATCCGCGACAACCAGCCAGGGATGTATCCATTCATGATCACGCTGTGCTCATTAGCATTCACCCTCGCTCGGAAAGGTCCCGTTTCTGATGAGTTGTGTTCTCATCAAACGGAGAAACTCCAAAGGAAGCTGGAAATTTGCTCGAGTTTCACCCGGTTGGTTGTTGGCGGAAGTGCGAAGAGGCAGTGCAACTTCCATACTGCCATTCCAACCAGTCCTCCTAAGTCGACCAACCATCAGAGTTTGACAAGCAATTAGCAATGATTCGATCTTTCGTTCATTTGAGTAGGATAAGGTAGAAGAAAAGGAAAAAAAGAAATAATCAAGTACCCCCCTTTCAGATGATCAGGCTCTTAGAGTGAATGAATACATCCCTAAAATCTTGAACACAAACATCATGGCACCCAGATGAAACATTAAGATGGCTCCGCTCCCGTTTTAATTGACATTGGTTCCGACAAACTCTTCAAAGGAACGCTTCTAAGCGAGGAAATCGGCCATTGGACTGGAAAAGGTTAACGGCATGGCTTCCCGTTATAGCTAGACTTTGGTCTCTGAGGGTAAACAGGGAATGATTAACAAGGACAACTTCCTCGGAAAAGTTTGGATGTTTCCTGCTGCTAAAAGTGCCAGACAGGACATTCTAAGATCGGCTTGCTTCTTTTCGTGTCCCGGGCTATCCAATAATGGTTCCCACTGACAATAGATCTAACAAAAAGTGTATTCTTACCGCACATTCTTGGACGACTTTTTTCACCTTATATCCATTTAGAGTTCTGATTCCAACTACAGTAACATAAAAAGAGTTTCCAAGGGTTTAAACTCTCTCAAGGATAAAAGTGACCAGTTTAGAGGCCATTATATGAAAAGGTGAAATACTTCGATTTAAATAAGTAACTGCTTTTGGCCTTATTATACCAAGTGTTATATTGAAGTGAGCCGAATTGAAAACTGAAGGGGAATATTGCCAATCTCCTAAAAAGGACGGTGGGCAAATTGCGGCCAAATTTGGAAAGCGTGTGAGATAGCAGAACCACTCCTCGACTTGCAGGGAAATCCTCCTCCCACTCCTAGATATGCGCCACAATTAGTGCGTGGATGTCTATGTTTGATGCTCAGGTTTCCATGGAACAGATACCAAGTCGATCGAGTCTCAATTTCCATGATTGGGCCAAAGTGCAGCGAGGACTCCTCGATTGAGGAGTTCCAAGGAATCGCTCTTTTTTGCCGTTTGACGTCACCACTCTACGCACATTCGTATTGCTCGTACCGTAGCCAAGATTGCGAGCTAGCGAGAGAAGGCCGATATGTAACCTTTGACAACAAGTGTTGTCTTGATGTACAAACGACTTCATGAATTTGGTTCTCTTTCATATCTTGCAGACGAAGCCTGTGGAGTGTGGACCCAAGCACGGAGAACGAAAGAACGAAAGGATAGTGGTCCACTCGGCGTCTCCCTTTTGAGGATCAGACTTCGACGGCCAAGTAGACAACCAACTAACTAACCAACCAACCAACCCACCCAGGTGGGAGAGAAAAGAGAACCGTGTTCCAAAAGCAGTCGACGAACACGCTGAAACGTATTTCTCCACCGCCCTCATCTCTCTCTCTCTCTCTCTCTCTCTTACACACACCATAACGCACTCTCTGTCTCTCTCTCCATCTTCCTTTGCCGTACATTAATGTTCATAGAGAGGAGAAATCAGCCAGCAATTTTGGAACTTCATCCGTGGGAAACAGTCTCTGACGAGTAGCTGAATACTTTCTTGGAGGATGGGACGAAAAAAGATACAAATCACGCGGATTTCCGACGAGCGGAATCGTCAAGTGACCTTCACCAAGAGGAAATTCGGACTCATGAAGAAGGCTTATGAGTTGAGCGTTCTCTGCGATTGTGAGATTTCCGTGATTATTTTTAACTCCCATAACAAGCTGTTCCAATATGCCTCCACGGATATGGACAAGATTCTTCTGAAGTACACCGGTAAGTTCTTTAGTGCTATTTTGCACTGAACCGGATTCCAAGAGGATGAATTCGATAGCGGAGAATGTGAATGAGATGGACCAGTGAAGGTCGTTCGTGACTTTAAAATGGTTGTTACGTCTCAATGCCACGGAATCGTAATCTTTAGAGTGGCCTTCACGATATTTTCTTGGTTCGCGTGATCACAACAAAAGTATGTTATATGAGGAGGAAAATACAACCTATGACTAGATAGATAGATAGATAGATATCATACTGTGAATCTAAATATGGAATACTGTTTGCCATAGTCAAGCTGAATCTTCGTACCTTCTTTTGTCTGGAATCGAGACATCGACGTAAACGGTGCCTATACATGAAAGTTATTTTTGATCCACTGAATGAGCAGCTGATAAAGGCCTGATCTTTTACTGTCCAAATTACGTAGAATAAGCAGTTCTGCATCTTGGTTCATTAACGAACGGTCAATGGGATGGAGTTTCCGAACCAAATACGTTCAGCATCCGAATCAAAAAGCTGTATGTATTAGAAACCAATCGCGATAAGGTTCTCGAGATCATGATTAAGCTTCAGGCCTTCATTCCAAATCAACGTGCCTTCTCCATGGTATCGATGGTCAGATTATTCATTCCAACCCACGTTACTTGAAGAATTGCTGGCCATTCCTATTCAGCTTTGATTGTTCGGTTACTTGTTCTGGTATTCAGTCTTCGTACGGCAATTGGGAACGCTAACGAAGTGTAGCTTGAAATCTATTCGACCTAACTACGTAGCAATGCTAGCAATGTTTCCCAACAAAGCCTAGTAGTGAGAACATGCTTGTCATCGTTACGCTCAAAGTTTGATCCGATTAGTTCGGAGAAATCTCTCGTGGCCTCGAGGATCCAATTGGACCCCAAAGATGCGTTATAATGTGATTAAATTTTGAATTTGGAGAATTTGGACTCTTTTAGAGTACGACCAACCTCACGAGTCGCAAACCAACAAAGACATAGTGGAGACCATCACCCGCAAAGGACTGGGCGGATTTGGACCGGATTCTCCGGAAGGCGATGCTGATTATCCCTTGGCGGACTCACCCAGAGGCTCACATGAGGTCCAAGACAACAATGAGTTCCAATCGATCCTTCAACACAGAAATCAAATCAACGCCTCGTCAGGTAACCAGATTGTTTGACTTAATTAACTGAATCAATTACGGACGCACGCATATGCTTAACTGGTTGGAAAAGGATCCAATGGCTTGGAATCAAATTATCGGGTCTACAATTCAATTCAACGTGGTTGGGTCTCGTTATTGGTGTTGGTCCAAATTGCGATGATCTGGAATGAGAATACTTCCTTCCACCAGGATGGCTATATGATTTTCGAATAGATTCAGCCTTACGTCTGTTCAGTCATCTTCTTGGGTCGGAGGAGGCCAACTTATCCTTAGTGATTCAACACACATCCTAATGCCAAGTGACCCATTCGTGGTACTTTCTGTTGTAAAAGTTGGATTTTGCATGAATGAATAAGAAAAAAACAGCTTTACCTTACAGTAGACTCGATCGAAATCGATTTGGCGGAGGTTCCTCTCCATTCTAAATGTGTGCATTTTAAATACTCACGGTTCCTGGGTATTTCAGCTCTGGTGTTATAATTTCAGGTCGATCTCTACATGGCTCCTATAACATCCCTGGGCTATCTTCTCCCTTTGACAACGGAGGTCCCCCTCCTTCCTTGCTCAGTGCATCAAACAACCCCACTTCAAATAACCAAGGACCGCCCAATTCTTCAGTAGTACGGATGCTAGACATGACCCAAACGAACAACGGCAACAACGGATACGGACAGACTCCCCAACAGCAACAACATCAGCAACAACAGCAGCATCAACATCAACAACAACAACAGGCTCAGAATACTCCCCACAACCTAAACAACTCTTCACCTCCAACCAGCTCTCCCAATACGATGCCGCCCTCTCTGCAGATTCCTACAGGTATGAACAGACATGAAGGAGATCCTAGTGGAAGTCCGAAACTGAATCTAAGCCCCCTGAGCTTGGCTCGAGGTCAGCCAAACTCTGCTCCCACTTCGACTGCCTCGGCCCAACACACTCAACAACAATCTCTCAAAGATCTAACTTCAGCTCAAAGTGGAGGGTTTGGTCTTCAACCCGGCGGAGGCATGTTTGGCCATCATCCGAGCATGTTGGGCGGATCCTCCTTGTCCGACTACAACGCCAGTGGTTTATCGCAGAGCGTCACCGAGCTTCGAACCTTGAGCAATCATCCGGCCATCACTCAGTGGCTCCAACAAGCTCAGCATGCTTCTCAGAACCCCCATTCTCCTGTCAAAGACGAGCCCATGTCCCCTCGGCAAGGGAGCAATCACAGTGGATCGGGAGGTTCGGATTATGCCGCACTTTAAAGGATTGAGAGACACACTACCTAGAGGTATAAGGCATATCATCAAAAATAGATGAAGTGATGACACCATCCATGAAGCTGTTGCATATATCATCATAGGGTTTACTTGTCCTGTCTGTTCTGTACAAACGGTGGTTACCCAACCACATACGACAAATCCAAAGAGCAAAATGGCCAAGGCAATGTACATACAGAATGCGTGTTAAAAAGGAATTGGCCGTTGGAATAGGCTTGAAACAAACTACGGGTAGACGAAGAAGAACATCATCATCATCATCAAGAACAACAACAACACTAACATTAATAGCAGCAGCCACAATGATGACATTTGATAGACCAATCAACGACCAATGGAGCAAGAATTGAGTAAATTTATTTCGTGGAACCGTCCCAAACAAAGATGTGTTATTGTCAGTGTGTCTATTGTCATCCGACGTTTACAATAGGATTCGTATATATATACTATACTTTCAATAAAATCAAAGAGCACAATAATGTACGTACCCTATAGCCCATTTTGAGGCCATGTCCGACCACCTTAGCACGGATCAAATTAGCGGGAATTGAATTAGATCCCCCTTAGCCCTTGTTTCCTCCCCGTATTCAGATTAATGTAAACCAAGAACCATTTGACGCGCCAATCAAATGAGCAAACCTTCAATTGATGGAATATCACACAAGTGCAAAAGAGGACGTTCTGTTCATTTTAGTCGAACATCTTATTTCAGATGACGGGTAAACGCAATGAAATTAAGACGCGTTGTAAAATCGTCTTAGAACCAAAAGTTAACAGATGTCATCAATGTATTTCTTTTTTACACAAAGGTACACTTTCACGCAAAGCAGGGATGTCACTGAGCTGGATAAATTCAATTGCATCATAATTTCTAATAAATTTACTACCAAATACATCTGAACTCAAATTCCATCCCTTTTTCATGTCGTTTTTTTCTGTTGCATAGACAAACGAACCACTTCATTTTTTACTCATTATCATAACGGTTGGAAAACGGTAGGTAAGATCACTTAAATCTTAAGATATTCTTTTTCAATTCCATAACTTTGAAATTATCAAAATTGAAGATAATGATAGTCATTAATGCACCGCTATTTATATTTGTTTTACGAACATTTTACCAATATTAGGAATATAACCCCCAGTGCTCGTAGAGTAATGACGAACCATGAAGAACCTTCTTTGTATCAATTCAAAGAAAATTAGGATGTCTGATTGACTCAATCTAAATCCTTAGGCCTAATGAAGCACTTCAATTTCATTTTCAACCCAAATTTGTGAAAACATATGTTGCACATGTTCAATTTTTATCTTCAAAGAAATGAGTGGGTGCGTAGATGCCCAATGAACACATTCTAACTCGACATCTTTGATATTTTGGTATTTATTGTACATTTTGTCCCATTCTTTTGAGGAGCTGAATTAGATGAGATCTTCAAAGCTTTTGATTGAATGTAGCTCGCTTTCCTTCCTTTAAAAATCCCAATTAAAGAAACCAAAACTTTCAGTGGTGACAGT
>NC_081446.1:6497290-6531379 GCF_007210705.1 Tigriopus californicus
CCTTTAAAAATCCCAATTAAAGAAACCAAAACTTTCAGTGGTGACAGTACATAAAAGAGTTGCTGATACATGGATGGCATGATGGTTGAAATTTATCACGGACTTAGCGAACATATAAGATAGGTTTTTTCCTCTTTGACCACTTTATGGTGGAGTTAGCTTTTGAAACTTCTCTGATTTTCTTAGGGCAATGATATAATTAGGGGAAAAATTTGCTTTGATAATGGCAATTTCATTAATTTTCGGATTTCGCTAACTGCCTCTTAAACAGTTTTTTACCTTGTCACACTTGTGACGTTGAGCTTTTACCCGCTCATTCTTGACTTTTGACAATATCGGGCTTTCAAATCATTCCATACAATTTCAAATGCCAGATGAAACAATGATGTTGATTATTCTCACAACCTAATATCTATTTCCTCAAATAAGAACTGGCAATCTCTGAACCAAGCAATCTAAACCTACTTGGCACAAGCAGTCATACAGTAGTATATTGGCATAGCGTCCGGTTTCCATTTTGCCATCCTTGGTTCGATTCCTGGCAAGCCAAGCCTTTTTGCAGTATTTAAATCATAGCCTTCGAGAATCCAGGCTAGTAAGAACAATGAAGTCCACCTCTCTTCTTTCTCGCGCTCCTTCATTGTTCAATTTGCTGCCCTCAAATATGCGTACATAGGTCGTATGCACGTAGGCACTGATCTAGTAGCAGGATTTAAGTCAGACTTGGACAAGTTTTTGACGAAAATTCCTGATCAACCATATATTCAAGGGTTAGCCAGATCAGCAACAACTAATTCGTTGGTCGATCAAATAATATATATAAATAGATAAATATCTCGTCTTGAACTGCTGGGATTCCAATCCCAGCAGCAGTAAGGAAGTCCGCAAAGGAAAAAAAAGTAGGCTAACCTGCGTTCATTCCCGATAGTGAGTTAAGAACTAATGCTGGTTGCGATGAGGGAGTGGGAATATATCTTCATTGGGACACCCGTTACCTAAAGATGCATAAAGCTTCTGTACCATCACCAAGGTCTCTTGCACACTTTAGGAGACAAGTAATTTTTGGTGCCGTTCGCAGTCCACATCTCTAGAAGTCCATGGATTGAACAAAGCACTTTCTTCAGGTTTTGAAAAAGCATTTGCTGAAAAAGGAACGGTTAAACTAGCAAAGATAAGTCCAAAAACTGTTTTTTCAAGCGTTACGGTGTGAATGTTGTGAATGTTATTGAGTAAAAATGTTGCATTTATTGAGTAACAATGTTCAGTGTTAATTGAACAATTTCTTTTAATTATAAATGACCTGGAACTGTAATTTAATCCCTTAACAAAGAGTTATTAAGCCCCAAAAGTTCTGGTGACCTCCTAAAACATTGCGATGACGTCATCTCCTTTTTGTGCTTCAATGTCCCGTTCCATTCGGTTCGAAATCGTTCGAAAGTCAGATGCTGAGAAGACCACCTAGGTTGCGTGAAACTTTTCAATGACTTGCCGGAGAAGCAGGAAAAGCGAAAAAGTCCCATATCACAAGGAATGCTAGACCTCCTGACTAGTGGACTCTAGTCCCATTTCGTGATCTCTAGTTCCGCTCAGGACAGAGGGTAAGAATTGATCATTGCTTCTTGTATTTGTTGATATTTAACAATTGTTAATTATTAAAGCTATATGGACCTTTCCAATATGCCAGCCCTGGCTCGCTACCAGGCTAGCCGAGTTCAAGATGTTTGCGATATTTAGATTATAGCATTAGTTACTGCTTTAACAGCTTAAATGGGCGCACCTGCGGTCATTCCAGAGGGTGAAGTAATAATTAATGATGGCTGTGACAACGAATCGGGTGTATCCCTCAATTGGGACACCCAAAATCAGATGGCAGGCCAAGCGAGAGAGCTACCATCTGTCTTCGTAACCAACCAACCAACCAACAGACAATATGGCCCGTATAAAGCATGGTATAAGACATTACAAACGATCCTTAGGGACTTGCGGGCTAAACCAAACTTACGTCAGCAATTATGGCATTCAGCGACCTAGTTGGTCATTTCCGAAAGTAAGTTGATAATGGGAAAAACAAGTCTGACGTGGAGCGATAATATCCCTATTTTGTGAACAAAATCCATTCAGAATACAGCTTTTAACCCTCATTAATTGTATGGTATCAATAAGAGAAGTTCGCATTACATGTCTTTAACTTTATTTATACGCGAATAAAAACCATGTAACAGAAGCTTAAGTACATCGGGTGATGGCTTTTTGATGCCTGGGCCAAACTAGTTAGTGCGATCGATACTGATAAATAAGACAAATTCGTTCTGCCTCATTGCATTAACAAATCTTGCGTAGCTTGGCCTTTGTTCGAAGAGGTTGGTTCGTCCAAGACCAGAAGGTTTTCAATCGCTTCAGCTGTTTCCTTGGCCAAATTAGCCACTTGTTCATTATCAGTTCCAGAAGACCGAATGAAAGTATTTTCCCCGGGTCGTCGAAGCGGAGTCGACGTTAAAGATCGAGCTCGCTTGGGCTTGAAGATGTAGCCGAGGCCTTGGAGAAACAGCTTGACGGCCTCGGCTACTTTGCCCGATTGCTCCTCTAATATCATTGCCGCATCCTGAATCTTCATCCATGTGCACTTGTTGGGTTGAAGTCGACCATTGAAAGCCACAGTGGCCTCAACGTGTGGGGAATGGTCGCCTGTCATATTGATCACTGGAACCTTCAAGGTTCGTGTTGCCCCGTATAATGCTTTCCCATTGGAGGAGTTGATTTCGCGTGCCAGATTCAGATCGGTCCTTTGCATGTAGGATTGAAGAAGCAGACAGAGATTTCTTGAATTGACATCGCAAGAGAAATGCCTCTTAAAAATGGATGCTAGAGACACTGTATCCAAGGACCTGCTATCGCTATCCGACTTCCCTAGATGGTACCTACAACGGGAACGATCAAAGACCCAGTTAAATACGCACTTAGACATTTCATTTAAAAAAGCAGAGCCCATACTAACCAAAGAAGATATTCGATGACGCTGTCTGGCAAGGAAAACGTAGCGTTTGACTTTTTCAGATTTTTGATGTTGACTTTATGATATACCCACTCCAACCATCCAGCGCTTTGCGAGTTGCAGTTTATCAAGATCAAACCATCTACCATGGTAGGCCTTCGATGGGCAAAGCGAACCATGACATTCGCACCAAGGCCAACACCAAATCCAACGCAATGGGGAATGCCGTAGTAATGGAGAATGTATTCAACCTGAAATGTCACAGGGAAATAATGACGATGAAAATCTAGGAAAGGAGCTTTGGCATTGGTTGGCAAATTTGCTTTGTTCTATTTGGTTCTCCGGTGTATAATCTGGGATGATTGCATCTTCGGCTCTAAAGGCTTCCAATTTGGTGAGCTACAGTATCGATAATCAATGTTCTTTCCTCATGGTAATTAATATGCTCATCCAAAGATGAGCCTAGGTGATTATGAGACTCCTGCTTAATTAATGAGTTTACCTGCTCGGAGAGCTCATCCAAGGACGGGAATGTGTAGTCTTCTGGGAGATCGGGAGCGCCATTTTCTTGTCCAGGAGCAGTAATATGGTAGACACAAAAACTATCGAGCACAGCCAGCATCGATTCCGAGTTGAAAAACGTCTGGAATGACAAGGAACAATTGGAACACGACGTTCGAGTAATTCAATGAATTAACAGCTCCGCAGCTACTGGCAATTCATAGAACGTCTGGCTCACGTGAAAATTTGACAAGTAGTTTAGTGCGATATCATGATATGTGAAAATTGCCGGCTTTCTTGGATCGCCTTGACGGGCCACCAAAATCATTCCCGTAGCAGTTTGAACCATTTCCTCCACAGGTTTGGCGGCACCTTCCTCCATACATCCCGGGATGTTTCTGGATAATAAAGGCCTAGATCCACTCATGGATCCACTGATGTTGTTCAAGCTTGGACATGAACCCAATTCCGAATAGGTCTTTGTCGTTTGGAGTCTGAGACTATGTGCTACCTGGAACAACAAGATGAAACACCACTTGATTACTATAATGCGTAGGTTACAAAAGTGACAGCCAAAGAAAGTAATTAACTCTGCCAGACCCGATGAGACGCAATAAATAGCGAGCAGGCACTTCCCAAGAAAAAAAGCAGCCATCAAAAGGATTCCGTGAACAGAATTTCCCTATTAGGAGTTCAGTCTTCCGTGGTCATGTTGGAGATTACTTGGTTCTGACATGCCACAGAGATTATATCATCAGTAAAAGTCTCATCGTACATACTGAGCACTGAGCTGAGCGCATTTCTCCAACTAATATGGGAGAAAAGGGTTCCTTCATATTTGCTAGGCGCACATACTTGCTTGGATCGATCTTACCACCATCTCAACATAACGGTGCATGTATGTACGATTGTATGTACGTACATGTTCGATAGTATTGAAGACCAGTCAGTCACAAACCATAAGTATTGTACATAGCTATAGGATAGGGCAGCCCTTTTCTCACTTTCGGTGCTCATATTGTCCGACTGTTGTACAATAGAAGCATTCGTATAAAGTAATAAATGGTCTCCTTGACACATAGAATGTCCGGCCAGAAGTGGAGTGGTTTATAAGGGTACTCTTCGTGCTTCTGAGCTATGAACCGTAATGGTCGACATTTCCCGCGGTTATTGATCATTACGTCGTGATAAAGTCTTGGCCGCTGCATTCATCTATTTCATGCCAACTTGACGGTGGTGACTGTGGCAGGGGCAGGGGCAGGGGCAGGGACAGGGACAGGGACGGTAGCGGTAGCGGCTAGATGGTAGATGGAACTGCGAATTGAGCCCAACTCGGGCTAGATCCCACTCCCGAATCAAGTTGAGATCGGCTAACCTTCACTGTTTCCTTTTGAGTAAGCTTTTGAGGGAGCGTACGAATATGATAGGGTAATTGGTTTGAGGCACTCGTCAACTGGATTGATTGCATAATCAAGTACAATCTTTATCACTCAAACGTTGAATTGGGCAACCCGCAAATGAAGGAACTAACAAGACGCATCAGCGTCCCATTCATGCGGAACTTGCTAAAAAATGGGAAAAAATCAATCGAAATCAAGTGCCTCGATTTTGGTTAAGGTAGCTTAGATCCATGTCCCACTGATGTAAAAAGTTATTGGACTAACTTTGGTTTGGTTTAGCAATGTACACACAATTTTCCATACCTTGAACTAGAATGCTCAAAGAAAATTAAACGAACCGAAACATACAATCATATTGAATTGTTTAATCATAGCTAGAGAAACTAGCCAAAAGTGCATTAAAAAATCCGTTTTACGTACAATACAATGAAGATAGTATGCTCTAAAACCTAAATATGCATTGAAGAAGCTCTAAGTATCCAAAAAATGCATAAAGCTGGCGAAAAATCTGCAGAAATTGCTCAAAGATAAAGAAATGAGGCAAAGATCGATCAAATACTTTGAAATTGAAAAACCAAATTCCGTTACATTACCACTTGATTGCGCTTGTGAACTTCAGTTAAGTTCATCCCTTCAATTCAGTCATAAGCATTGAGCAATTGCATTGACAATCGAAAGAACAAATGACCAGTGGCCTAACTTGATCACAAGCCCATTGAATTTTACTTATGTTTTCTTCTTTTCTATTGATGAGTGGCAGGGGTGGTTGGAGGGATGACTTCACATTTTTGCTATAACAATTGTCATTATTCGCCACCAGATTGGTTCTTTGTTTGTGAGTGGTGTTAACTTTTAAAGACTTTTTTACAGAAGGTCAGGGACGAGAATTTTATCTGGTACCTTTCTTTTACTACCTTACCTTATATTACCCTACCCTACCCTACCTTACCTTACTCATCCGACGGCAGGATTTGAACCCACGTCGTTTGTGACAAAGATTTTTATCTTGTGCTGCCAACTCAGCTGGCACTCAGCTAGACTTTCTCCATTGGATAATTCTTTTCTCCTCCACCCACAGCCAAAACATGCATGAAAATATACGAAAAACAAACAAATATGTTTCGTCTGCAAGTTAACTTGTGTTATTGCACGAAACGGATAACGCATATTTTGGTCGCCTCTAGCCATAGCCAAGTATTCCAAAAAGTGTTTTATGAATTGTCCGCCACAGAGCACACACAACCCACTCCAACTAGAGCTTTGTGTGTCCTGTATCAGTAAACATGCATTGTTTTTTGATCCAGGAAACCGAGATGCCCCTCCCCCCAGCCAACCACGACCTCAATTTCTATTAAGTGGTTTACTTTACTACACGGCTTGGTAAATGCTCATTTTTAGACGACAATCGTCTCCGTTTCCTTTGTGGGTCCAAAACGTCCACGAACTGTCAGGTTCTATACAAATAATCTATGGCTTCTTTTTTGTCGTGACCGATTGGCACTGGCCAATCGCTCACAGCCCTTTCCGTAGATTTGAACCAAGAGCCTTTGGAACCATGATCCGCAACTGTTCCATTTGATAACAAACTAACTTGATTACGAATGGATAACAAGGGCTGAGGCAGATTCAGTTTGTGCAATAAGTTGGATGGTAATTTCGGGTCGGGATATCGGGAAATGAGCAACGGAATGAATGAATAACGAGAGAGACCTAGGAGGAAGCCTGAATTTATTCTAGCTTACCCGGCTCGACACGTTCGACTTGAACTTTGGTAAGGAGAATGTAACCTCGGTTGAGGCGTCGTGGCTCTCTCCTGTGAAGTTGCCATTGCCAATGGAATTATGTTCAGAATCTGTGGGACTGGTGGCAATCAGATTCTTCTCATCCTCGCCTTCGCCCTTGCGTTTGGTCCGTGGGCTCGAAACAGTTGTGACAACAGCGGCCCCAGCTCGTCTCATCACACTTGGACTTATGAACATTGTGTTCCAATTGTGCGTAACACAATAAGTAGAGAGAGAGGAAAAGGATATCGGACGGATTGGATTTCTTGAGAGAAGGCACTCAACTCACATGAAGGAGAATCATCACAGACGACATGATGGCATTGTCATTGTTTAGAGAGCAATTGGACCCCAACGGTTCCACTTGTGAGCTGTATCAACTTTTATGAAATACTCGCCTGAAGGATGAAAATGGTTAGCTATAAAGAATAGCAACAAAAACAACACCAACAAGCTCGCAGGAAAAAGCTCAAGTGTTTTCAAAGTTTCCAAGTTTGCCAGGCAACTGGCTTTGGGACGTTTCAGTTGTCCTTCTCAGTTGGTCCGTTCTTCTGTCTTCCTTGGGTTCGTTCATTCGTTGTTGTTCGTTGCTCACCGCTCGCACAAGTGGACCACACACAAAAGGAAGAAAGAGAACACCGCGGATGGATGGATGGAGTGGCGACTCACTGACTGACTGACTGACTGACTGAACGAAGGAACGAAGGAACGCGAAGGAACGAAGAAGCATGGAACAGACAGACCGACGAGAGGGAGGAAGGAAGCAAGGAAGGAAGGACTCCAATGACTCTTAGTGGTAGAAGCAGCTGCAAGCCGTGTAAAAGGACGACGAACAGGGACAAACAACGACGAGGACGGAGACGACGAGGACGGTGGAGACTGATGATGATATCGGCTCTCTCGAATCCTACCTTGTCAACTCAGGAGGGGTATTTCACCCCAAGGAAAACGTAAGAGCCTGGTGTCAGGCCGTTCACTCATCGCTTGTGAATGAGGAGCACAGTTGAGGGCTATCATGGGCTCATCCACTCGGCTGATGGACATTGGGGCAACTAACCAGCAGCGCCGATGGAAAGGAGCAGTACCCCGGGGTTAGTTTGATCCACCTTTACGGAGAGGGAACGAACAATTGCATGCTTCGAGTCGAGCAAAATACAATCATCCTTGGTGACGGTCCATTGAAACCACTAGAACGCGTTTCCGGACAGAGGATCCGTGAACCAATGAATCCCGATGAGAGAGAACATATTTACAGTACAGACATGTATGGTGCAGGTCAAATCACCGATGTCGTTTGTTTTTGTTTCGAGGTCCAGCCGTTACTGTACCTGCCTGGGAATTGATCAACATGAATGACCCCCGCTCTCATTGGACACAGTCTTGTTCTCCGGTGTTCCACGTTTTGGGACTTGACTTAATTATGAATGAATGGGACCTTCTTGTTCGACGAAAGAGTCCCCTTTCCACAAGACCTGCTGACTTTCTTTTCAGTGAATCATGTTCTATGCATCGGGATCGAAACCGGCTTCCAGCTTACTCACACAAAAGTGGTGGTAGTGGTTGTGGTGGTTGTGACGATAGCAGACAAGTCGCACAGTACTGCAGTAGCATGACAAAGAGAAGGCACCAAAAAGATTTTTTTTTCCTAATACCTGGCCTTAGCCAAACAATCTCCATGAACAAGCAGAAGGCTCACAATTCCTTACGAATTCTGCGTAGAATTTATGAGAAAGCTGTGAAACTTCACAAACACTCCTTCTTCCAAGAGGATCATCTACCCACTGTCGTTTATACATACCTATGTGTTCTTCACGGCGCAGAGTCAAAGGAAGGAACGCTTCAGCTCACTCTCGAGGCTTAGATCTAATTCCATATGTCTTATGGATGAATGGCATTATAGTTGAAGAAGAGCCTCATCCTCATTTCAAGACCAATGTCTGGCCTTACAATGAGACCGTGCGTGCATCATGAACAGGGAACATTATCATCTCACTTTTCTGGCCTAGTTCTTGGGGAGGGAACGATCTACTTAAATATCTCAGCAGAATATCTTAAAGAACACTCAAAGAGGAAGCGAACAAGCGAGACGAACTCTGAAACAGTTGGCCTTCAAAGACCATTCGAGTCTTGGAAACGTTCGATCCATCCAATTCCATTCCACTCACTTCTTCCAACTGCTCATTCAAGAACCTTGAACTTGAGAAGAGGCCCATATTTGCTAGCCATGAAATTTTAGACCTTTCATCTTTAGGAATATCTTTGACCAAGCGAGCAACAGAACTCGGGGAGCTTTTACAACCCCCAAAAAGCATCAAATTCTGGGCCACTCTTTCCAGATGATGCCAAGATCGTTGGAACAAAAGATCTGGCACCACTTTGATTTGACATGTGAGGAGCGAGAAGGAACGATGATGTAGCTTTCCATCGACATCATTCAATGTTTGTCTTGATCTGTATTTCCATAGTGAACCCATCAGTCAAGCTTTGGAACATGCACCTCGCTCAGAAAATTGAGCTATGGGACAATTTACAACACTGTTGTTTCAGGGGATATTAGAATCGTCTTGAATAGAATATCGACATTTTGGCCACCCTTTTAGGTTAATGGTGAAACTTTCCCCGTGATCGAGCTGGGCTGGCTAGCTTTTTTTTGCAAACTTGATAAATCCCCATCGGAAGCAAGACAAAGTTGAAGCTAATGGAAAGTTGAGGTCACCGAACGATTTCCTCAAACCAAAGTGGAACAATATATGTTTTGCAATAGAACACTTGCCGGAGTAACTTGACACCAAAGCTTTCCAACTCCAGGACTTCTGCAACGATGGACTGAGTCTGTGTTCAGAGAATTCAGGACTTGATTAAATGCTTCCAGTTAAAACAGAGCCGAACTCTAAACTGACCGTTGCCAATTTCAAGGTAGACATTTTTTTTCCTCTAAAACTCGGTTGGGTTTTATCACAATTGAAAAAGACAAGCTGAGGAAACAATCAATATAAGTAGTGATGCTAGGCAACGGGTATTTTAATTTTTTTTCGGTAAGTATGTAGAACAAAATTAATCTTGCCCTTTTCAGGCAGGTGTGTACAACAATTGAGACAACAATGGTTTGTGTTGTTGAAATATTGTCAATGTTTTCGTTCTTGTTGGGCATAATATCCTATTACACAGGAGGACTTGAAAGGTGACCCTGCCAAAGTACTACCGTATTGAAACGAGGTCGAAACATTGGAGGAAGAATTGAGGTCACATGGTTTGGGGACTATCCAAATATCAAGAAAAAAGACACGCCTGTAGACACCAGATGGTAGAAAAGGCCAAAGTTTGTCCTTGAAGCACTTAAGGACATGATTCACTTAAGTCAGAATTCTCTACACCCGGACTTTCCATCTCCCATCTTCTGGAATACTTAATCCTACAATTAACCCTTGGCTGCTTTGCCAACTAGCTTAATTTTGAAAGCCCTTTGAAACTGAAAGTCCAATTCTATCGGAGGATAAAGTTAAGATCCCTAAAAATGAACGCAAGCCATTTCAAGACAATGAAAGTGACTTTCTAAACAACAGATAACGTACAGCCTTATTGGTGGATTTGACAGACTTTCAAAGCCCTGACGTACGCACGGTGATAAACAATCATTCCATAATAAGATAGACCCAATCAACTGATTCTGCAACCAAAAAAAAAACGATTCTTCTTGGGTACTGTAAATGATACTATAACCTTGGAGAGAATCGAACAAGGATAGAAATTATCAGGATCCATTCCAACCGAGAATGATTTGTCTTTACTTGAACCTTGACATTTGAATTTCTTCTTCTTCAATTCAATTTGGATCATCGTAAGACCTGCTTTATTGTCTCGCACGCAGTACAGTCTTTCTACTTTATTTGTAAATTCCAAGTGACAGAACTAGTTCTCACTCTAACTCCAATTCAGATTTTGTCTGTACTTCACTTAAAAATCGATCGCCAATTCAACTAACAAGTTACTTACTCTTTCATATTGACACCTTTGCTGATAACGTAAACATAAATGAGCTCCATCAATCGCCTGCCCCGTCCGTTGCATGATCTACGAGGATGGCAAAATCTCTTTTGAAGGGATTAAATTATGAATGAAATGCCCGAGGAAAGTTAAAAAGCGCCTTTACTTGGCGTTTATCCCAGAGACTAAACATTCCCCCAAGGAAACCTGATCTCCATTGATTGGAATGACTGACGACACATTCAAAGCATGTGCTTTAGCAGATAACTAGTATGCCCTGAAGAGGTTAAACTTGATTACTAAAAGCGACACGCTAATAGATAAGAATGATGGATCAAAAGAGCCCTTCACCAATGTGGAAGCCATTGAAGAGGAAAAGAGGTGAACAGAAACTTTAAAAAGAACCTCAGAAACCGGGCCTTTACAGTAATTTGAGTGACGTTTTATATGTACTTCCAAGAGTGTACAAGTCAACCAATAATCAATTAGCATGCTTCCTTTTGATTTTGAAAATGATTTGTAGGACAATCCCAATTTAGTGTCCCACGGTAAAAAAAAAAAAAAAAAAANGGTAAAAAAAAAAAAAAAAAAGAAATTGCTCTTTTTGCGGATTTATTTTCTACCGCTGGGAATTTATTTCCCATACATTTTGAAACGTTTTTCTATTCAGTGGTGGTTATTTAAAACTGAGAAACCTCCACCTATCAGCCAACACCACTTCGTTAATACAAATTTTGAAAAAGGTCAGATAACAGATCAAATTTACAAAAACGATTGAGTTGTTAGATTTTAATGCATAATTTCAGGTCAGAGAACAAATATCCAAAATTGAAGCCAATCCCCTTATTTGGTCATGAAAGGTTTCGGTTCAATCATAAAACTTCCAAATTTGAATGATTAGCATGTAGCACAGCTTCTGTTTTTTCCCATTGAGTGTATACATTCAAGAAGCTTTGGATGATTTTCATATCTACTTCAATTGAGGCTCATTCAAGAAATAGAATTGTCCGTGTTCTCTCCGATTTGTTTGATTTTTATCATTTTTTATCATTTAACTGCAAACCTGTTAGTCAACTTAAAATATTTGTTGACAATCTAGAAGTCGTTTGGTTCCCTTGCTGTGTCATATTCTTAGATATGGGCTTTATCCTTCGTTTAACTCCTTCCTCGCTTTAAATAGTTTTTAACCAGCCATCACAACATCAAACCAACAACAAACCCTGATTGGTGTCCTAATTAATCAAGGCAGGTTTTTTGAAAGCCCCCAAAAAGAGCGGCGAAATGCTCATGAAATTCATTTGACTTCAAAATAAAATAGCTCAATATTGTGACTAATTCTTGTTTTCGTCCGGGATGTTACCCATTCCGTCGAATGGAGGCAATATCTTATTGTAGGTGGTAAGCTCTTTACAAACCCACATGCAACACTATTGCGGTTCTGTGGCTTTGGTTGCATTCATAGCTCCATAAATTTCATTTACTTTTGGAAAGGGTGAGCGAGCAAAGATGAAAACTCATACAGCGAGACAGTGATAAAATATTCATTCTTAATGCATATGGATTCTCAATCTGGATACGGTGGAACTTGAAAGGAGTTCCGATTTGTATGGCAGCCATAAAAAATATTCGCACAAAAATCAAAGCTCAATTCAATGGGGCCTTACCTCTTCCATAGCGATGCTCGGCTAATATGGGTAGTACTACATACGTTTTCATCAATATTCCACCACTTTGAGAAACTAATAGTTATCGTTGTGAAATCCTAACCGAGTTGATCAAAAGGCGTTCCTGATCAGCTGTCATTGACAGTCAAGCAAGGCACAGTGCGTCCGACCAACTACGAGGGTGAGTTCGTTCATTTAATGGAAGGCCCCTTTTTGGCCTAGTGGCCCCTGGCACAAGGTATTTTCGTTGGAGTACACCTCATTCTAGAACCTTATGGAAGGGATGGATGAAATGCAGTTGCCTGCTTCACAGAGACAGAGAACAAGAACAACGACGTAACGTAGCACCTACCTTCATCCATCCACTGAGACCAGCCAACACTCTGCAAAGGTACTTGAGTTGTTGTCAGCACGACCTGACAACGCTCTCAGCTCAGGTTAGAGGACCCTAACTGCTTATACCCGTTGGACAACACATACCTACATACATATGCTTGAGCAAAAACGGGCACGCTCAAAGGGGGATCCCCGTAGACAAGTTTCTAGCTTAAAACTGCGTCCCTTTTCAGTACTTGGGGTTTGGGGATGGACAACGCAGACATGTTTTTCTACCTGAAGGCTGTTTTGAAACTCGAGGTACACTCATGAATCCGACAAGCTCAAAATAAGCATTGGATGAATTACGTCATATTTGGCGGGTACACCAAGCCGAGGCCTGTTCAAGGGTTTCCAGCAATGATATCAAATTGGTTTTGGATCCTCAAAGAGTTAACCCATTGAGAAACTGTTTCCTTGGATGAAAATGTTTCTGGATACTCTTCGTTTCTTAGTGTTCACTTTTTGTCCAAGTATCTTCAAATAGTTGTGTCGAATGTTGAGAAAAGCTGTCTTCGAATATTTAGGGCGTTTGTAATTCTCACCCTTTGCATTGATCCAATTGAGAATGACACCGGAGGAAGTGTTTTGTAGTTGGGGGATCTCTTTGACAGTAGGGGGTAAAGTTCCCATTTTGAGTTTCTTTGATCTCGTGTCAATAATTTCACTAGGGTGGTTAGTTGTTCGTAAATGTTTGAAATAAGGTTGCACTGATCCATGTTTGGTGGTGGAATTCATAGACTCATGGGCTATGTGAAGCCCATGGGATGGGAAACAGCTGGCCAAACTGAACTTTGTCTCCTAAATCAAGAGAAAAAGCGAGCTTATTCGTTGTTGGATCGTAACAATCGTTACAAACTCGTTTCAGCCTCACATGAATTCGCTTTTTTCCTTTGTGAAACATTTCGTAAGAGTACATCACGGTGCGCTTGTCAATTTGCTTTGCAGATCTGCTTAGAGGACAAAACAATTACGAATTATATATGACTTCATTATTGGTTTTTACTATAGTCTCCCTTAATTGATGTTTGTAAAAAGAAATCAGTCTGTACTACGTATGTCCCGTTGTTATTCCTTGAAGGTCAGCTACAGTATTGAGTGGAAACGGAGTACATAAGTTTTTTAACAATAAAGTGTTTATCACAGAAATAAAAGTTGATTTGTCTTAACCTTCGTTTTCAGTTTTTGCAACACTTCTTTTGGTGGCATACCTAAATATACGCGTACATACCACGTTTTCGTAAATAATTTCATGCGTGAGGAATCTGATGGATTCATCCGTCAACTGACGCCGAAACTTTTTAGCGTTGAAAGTTTTTGGAACATTTTCTCGCCAAATGAGTTATTCATCATAGATTTGCTTTTCCGATCAGGCCGATCACCTTGTAAAACTACTTTTTGCATAATATGCTACCATGTTAGACGGCCCACCATACTTCTCTATTTGTTCAACATTAATGAAATAGCACATTTAAAGGCACAAGTATTGCGCCTAAGATTGATCATTGTTAAAATTACATCATTCTGGCAACAATTCCCTTATTCATTTTTTTTTAAATAAAGGCTGCGCAAAAGAAAACAAGAAGGTGAGAAAAACCGTCAGTCACTGAATGAAAATTATAAGTGTGTACTCTATAGAGCATGCTCTTGGACGGCGGATTCAAATTTGCTACTACGCAGACTTTTTGGTACAAATTGCCTTAAGGGAGTATGGAAATTAAGAACCATTCAATATGATCTAAGACTTAAACTTTGTAAAAATGCACAAGTGAGCAACAATTTATTGATTTTTGGCCAAATTAGGCAATGAGTAACGTCCGGGAACGTCACACGACTTTGGTTATCGACAACGTAATGTCATGAGAGTTCATTCTCCCAACCTCAAGCGGCATTTGGAAGTGTGAAGAAAATACTCTAAAATTAGGCAATGTCAAAACCAAGGACAGTTATTGAAATCATTGTCACTGACTGATTGAGCACAACTAGCTGCAAATCTTAAACTGCAGCGTATATCATATGAAAAATGTCATTTCCACTCCAACTACGTCATATAATGGTCACTCTAACTTCATACCGCTCACCGAGTAATGAGGGAAGTACGTTTTTGTTAGTTTTACGAGAAAACGTCGATTTTCACATGTGAATATAACGAATAGATACTATTCACTTCATCATGAAGTCAATGATTGGCCAACCTTCGACAACTAAGAGTATTCATATCAGCTATTGTCTAATTAAGATTGCATTTTTATGAGACTTGAAAATGAAGATCATCATAAACGAACCCTTGTCTTGAAGATGAATTCAAATCAAAGACGAGCTTGCCACGCTCTCTCAGCCAAATTGAGCCTTTTCCCAAAGTGAGCAAGCTTCGAGATTTGTGGAAGTCAATCTCTGAATGTGCTAGATCTCGAGCTTTGTCATTGGCGTTAAGAGTGCCGCTGGCAGGAGCCTCTAAGCTACGATTGTAAATGCTTGTTCTTGTTTGTGGGCAAGAGTTCAACATTAAGTACACATTCTCATAGTGGAGTGTACACCATCTATTGTACGTAGGACAAGTGAATTGAAGCTCTCCTTTGAACGAATCTGCCCACACACGTCATGAATGCGGTTTCAAAGTCAGCACCACCACCACCGCCACCGCCACCGCCACCGCCACCCCAGGGATAGAAAACAGAGGGGCAGGAAAAGGGCGAGAGACTTGTTCAATCCCAATAATCTCTGCGAGTTGATCATTTCCTCTGCTAATACACTTTATCTCAAGGATTCTTTCAAACACACGTTGAAACTCCGCCTCCTCCTCTTCGTCATCATCGTCGTCTTCCTCCTCCTTCAGTGACTCCTACACAAACTACTCTTTTATATCTGAACATGCATTCACTTTGCACACTAAACAACGACAAAGTCATGTTCCTGTGCTAAGGGAGAGCGTCTACCGGCATCATTTTGGCCAAACCCAGCGATTCCGAAGTTATCAAGTGTCGAAGGCCGAAATTTCTTATCCCAAGTTACAATGAAGGGATTCATGAAGTGGTTAGCCGTGATTTGGTTGTTGGTTTTAGCTCTCAATTCGTACGTGGCGAAAGGATCCAATGCCAGTGACATCAACGGGCATCACGATCCACAAGATCATCAAGATCATGAAAGCCATGAAACAGCCCATCATGGTGTGGTGTTGGCATCCTGGAGGTGGGATGAATATAGCAACATTGTCATGCTAATTCTCATGATCCTTTTTGCCGGACTCATGAAGTTGGGGTTCCATCACATCCCATGGCTAGCCCAACACTTTCCGGAATCATGCGTCCTAATCTTAATCGGTATTGTCATCGGAGGCTTCGTGTACAATGTTGTGGAATCACATTCGCATCACTTCCCGGTCTTTACCAGCTCCCTATTCTTCAATGTTCTGTTGCCTCCCATCATCCTGGATTCGGCTTATTCACTCTACGACAGGTCATTCTTGTCCAATCTAGTTACTGTGGTGCTCTTCGCCGTCCTTGGCACCCTTTTCAACGTGTTTGCCATCGGATATCTGCTGTACTTCTTGGGGTATATTGGCGCCATGGGCTCGTTTTCGGCTCCCTTAACACCCCTCTCCTGTTTGGTGTTTGCTTCCCTCATTGCAGCCGTGGATCCGGTGGCAGTGTTGGCCATATTCGAGGAGATTGGTGTCAACATGGGACTTTACTTTTTAGTATTTGGCGAATCCCTATTTAATGATGGAGTTACTGTTGTGTTATACAACACAATGGTGGCTTTACAAGGCCAAGCTGATGTGGACGCTACTCAGTATGTATTGGCATTCTTCAGTTTTTTCACCGTTGTTTTCGGTGGACTTGCCGTCGGAACATTGATTGGTGCACTAAGTGCGTACATTCTGAAATTTACTAAACACACGAGGGTCATTGAGCCCCTCATTGTGTTTGTGACATCTTACCTCGCTTTCATCCTCGCCGAGACCATTCATTGGTCCGGTATCATTAGTTTAATCGGATGCGGGATCGTCCAAAAACGATATGCCTTTCCCAACATATCCAAAAAATCCTACACCACCGTCAAGTATTCCATTAAGACTCTGGCCTCATTCTCAGATTGCATTATTTTCCTTTTCCTTGGTATTGTTACATTTAGTCACTCTCTGGAATGGCACACCGGTTTTGTAGTTTGGACTGTTATTCTGTGCACCGTTATTCGGTTTATCGGCGTGTTCTCACTAAGCTCAATCATCAATCGTCATCGGATGAAGAAGATTTCTCCTAAAGAGCAATTCATTATGGCATACGGTGGTCTCCGAGGAGCTGTGGGGTTCTCTTTGGTGACCATTTTGGATGATGCTAATGCGTTCAAGGATATCTTTCTCACCACAACTCTCGTGATGATTTTCGTTACAGTCTTTATTCAAGGTGGAACTATTAAATTTCTTGTCGGAAAGCTGAAGATTGCCAAGAAAGATGCCAAGGGTCCCAAGTTGATCTCGACGGATGTCAACCTCCGGACCATCGACCATGTCATGGCGGGCGTCGAGTCGATCATTGGCAAACACTCCAGTCATTCTTTACTGGAAGTAGTAAGAACTTTTGACAACGACTATACCAAAAAATTTCTCGTTCGAAAAGATGCCGAAGATATTTTAGCTCTGCGATTCGAAAGGATATCGCTGGATGATCACTGTGCCCGTCTCTACGGCCCAACGGTTGTAATCCATCAAACAGCTAAAGTTCGAGCCGACCAAGGGGCTCCCTCGCAGCCGATGACAGAGGCAGAGCGCAAGAAGATACACCTAATGTTGTCGAACACGCCATTCGAAAGGTACAGGAACAAGTCATATCAGCGGGACTCTCCGGAGCATTTGGTTAGGCAGTTGACGTTCGATCACACAAATCGGAGCCGTGTTTTAGAACATCAGTTGTCTTTGGGGACAATTCTGGAGGAATCCACCCCGATGCTGGAGTCGAATCGACCTAATCCCGATAACGTGAAGAGTAAGCTCCTATGGCAAAAGAGCGCCGCGGCTACCAAAGTCTTGAGGCAGTACCAAGAAGCAAAAGGACAGTTCAAAAATCAAGAGACCCCATGGCCTACCAAGGAGAATGTGGTCAATTCCGAAGAAAGCGTCGTGTGAATCGAAAACAGATTTTGGCTTCTTACAATCCAAGTTTATCAATACAAAAATTTCGGCTTACTCGCCAGTCCCAGTGCGTGGAATCTATTTGCCTTTTGAATCGTTGAAAGTAGAAACTGAAAAACTGCTGGATAAGAAGAACAGTTTCTCGTATTAGCCTCTTTATTAGCATAATCCATAATCCAAGCGTCAATAAAGGCTCAAACTCGAAGTAATTTGTCATTCATAGTGTCTCTACATAAAGAAGATGGTGTTAGGACTAATATATGCAGTTTGGCAGATGTAATGCCACGTTGAATACAAATTGAAGCAACAACTTTTCGATGCGAGAAGCCTGCGATGTAGCAAAGCGAGTGCGTGCACTCTTTACTACTTCTAGATTGAACGTAAAATTGTGTGAATGACGACTCATTTTACTAAAATAATGAGGAAAACGTTGCTTCAATATCTGACAACATCAGTTACGAAACCATCTTTGCTGTCTCGATTTCCAGGCTCGTTCAACGCAATCCAAAGTGATCCAATGAGGGGGTTTCCGCGGTCTAGACAGCAGCCTCGTAGTCTCTTCGTCTCGCTTTCTTTCCTCTTGAGGGCAGAGCTCCAGAAAAGCTCTGTCCTCACTCAACCTTGAGTCCAATCCTCGCATCGGAAGGAAAGGTTCGTCTTCTCAGCTCAGCTGCAGATCATATGTATTTTTGGGACGTATAGAACTAGGAGAAGGACTGGAGTATTCTAGCAAGTGCGGCGGGAGTTTCTTCATTCACCTTGGCAGTAAACAACGCGTGAGGGCCAGGAGAATGAATCGCATACAGCCTACTTACACAGGTTATCCAACTGATCCTGTACACATGTGAGTGTATGTACACTAGGTCACGAATCGAATCCAGCTCCATTCTAGTACACGCAGATAAAAGTACATTGTCGAGGCATACCGGGGTTCGTGGAAGCCCAATAACTAACCAAAAATTGACCGGTTGTGATGTGATCATTAGTGCTTGCCATTATGTTCAAATGATCCCAAATTCTTACGACGCTTCGCTTTGTCATTACTGAAAATGTCTGTCAAACAATTTGTGCTGTTCTTTTTCCTGGTCTTCATGTCTGTGGGGTTAAGTGTGGGGTCATCCGGTGATGGTAACCATACGACCAAAATTCATTTGATATCGTGGCGATGGGACACCTATGCCACCACTTTCTACTTCAATCTCATCATTCTGATTGCTGCATTATTCAAGATAGGATTCCACCATCTCCACCGGCTTCCCAAATATCTGCCCGAATCTTGCGTCCTCATTCTGACAGGCGTTTTGACGGGCGTGATTGTTCACTATTGGCTGGGATTTGACAACTTTCCTAGATTTACTGAAGAACTGTTCTTCAATGTCCTTCTGCCCCCTGTCATTCTTGAGGCCGCATATTCTTTATATGATGACAATTTCTTTTCCAACTTGGGAGCCATCCTGATATTTGCTCTAGTTGGAACCTTAATCAATGTTTGTGCGGTTGGATACTCGCTGTACGGATTGAGTGCCGTGTCATGGCTTGGCGTGAGCTTTGACCTTCCTCTGACGGCCTTGGAATGCTTGATATTTTCGACTATGATCAGTGCCGTGGACCCAGTGGCTGTCTTGGCCATCTTTGAAGAGATTGGCGTCAACATGGTGTTATATTTTATGGTTTTCGGCGAATCATTGCTAAATGATGGCATGACCATTGTCATTTACAACTCGATGGTGACTTTACTCAAAAAACAGCAAGAGCACGAAGGTGACGGGAGTGCCATCGATGCCATCGATTATGTGATGGTTGTTTTGAGTTTCTTCAGTGTGGTTTTGGGGGGTTTCCTCATCGGCCTGGTCATGGGAGTTTTGACCGCATTGACTCTTCGAATTACCAAAGAAACGCGGGTAGTGGAACCTTTGATTATCTTTGGATTCGCATATTTCGCTTTCCTTCTGTCCGAGATGATTCATTGGTCCGGAATCATCAGTATTATCGTGTGCGGAATCATCCAAAAGCGTTACGCTTTCCTGAATGCGTCCAAGAAGACGTACACCACCGTCAAGTATTCGATCAAGATGCTTAGCTCTATCTCGGACTGCATCATTTTTATCTTCTTGGGCAAAATTGTCATGGACACCCATCTGGATTTTCGTTGGGGATTCATTGTTTGGACTATTTTTCTCATCACCGTCTTTCGCTTCTTGGTGGTTTATGCCCTGAGCTGGTTTGTAAATCGCCGACGAACCGTGGCTCTCTCCTACCAGGAACAATTCATATTGGCCTATGGGGGCCTCCGAGGAGCGGTTGGATTTTCTCTGGCCTTGCTCTTTTTTGATCACAACCCGGATGAGAATGTGACCGGAAAGTCTACCGTCTTCCTCACCACCACGCTGGTCGTTGTGTTCTTCACTGTGTTTGTCCAAGGTGGAACTATCAAGCTCCTGGTGAATAAATTAGGAATAAGCAAGGCCAAATCGAACGACAGAGACAAGATTTCTGGACGGATCAACAAGAAAACCATCGATAACCTGATGTTTGGGATCGAAGCCATCGTCAAACATGATGCCTTTCACACCACTTGGCAATGGTTGGTCAATTTTGACAACCGTTACGTGAAAAAAGTCTTGTTGAGCCGAAGGGCGTTCAATCAAATCTCTTTGCGCTTGGAGAAAATCAATCTAGACGAACACGTGATGCGGCTTTATGGTCCAACGGTCATCGCCTCGCAAGGAATGGAAAAAGTAGGCGATGGTAGAGCCCTAGAAAGTTCCTCTTTGAGTGACAGACGAGCGCTCAAGGAGGCTTTCTTGCACAATCCCTATGCGCTATACCGGAACAAATACGGACAAAGCAGTGGAAAATCCGACTTCAACGATACCTTATTGGATCAACTTGGTTATCGGAATAAGCAAGTATCGAACCTGTACGACCATTTGCAAGCCAAGAAACAAAGACATGGGTCTAACGATAACAATGAGACTATGGAAATGGTCAATGAAGAAGCTCCAAGTAAATCATCAGTTCTGGAAGGAATTGAATCAATGCTTAAGCCCGCCGAAATCAAAGACCAATACTTGAAGGCCAAAAAGAAGTATAAATCTACGTTCGTGTAAATTTTCAATCCTAGTAAATCTGATAAAAATGCATGGATCTCTACTAATAATATATACGGCGAAAATCACAAGTGTGAGTAAATCATTTGATCAAACAACTCAAAACCTCAAAAATTATTGTAAGGAAAGGCAAACAAAATTACAGTCAGGATCCCGCATGTACAGTGTGTCCCAAAATTGAATTCCTCCCCTTTCAGTTATCCTAAATCCGTCAAGAAAGGTCAGATGGGTTAGGCAGTCATACTAAGCTAAATACAGTTTTTGATGCAAGTGGTCACATTTTGATAAGTTTTTTCATAGGTTATCTCCGAAATCTGTCACCCGTTTTTCTAACGTTTTTGTTCAGAGCATCCCGAATGATTTCAAGCTCAAAAGAAACTAACTCCTTGTGGAGGAACACTCACTGGTTTTCGATTGGACTCAAGTCTTGAGAGTTTTCAGGCCTTACTGCTTTCCTCTAAAACGTCAATGACCTGGAAGTTCATGTTGCCTACCGAGTCTACAGATCACACAAGCTCTAAAAACGAAGGTCCAATACAACGAAGTATTCTGGTATAAATATTTATCAATCATATAACCGATGGCTGATGCAAGTTAAGGTGGTTACTCTTCACTAGTTTGTCCAAAGCTGCTAAATTGAGTCATTCAGAAAAGAGCCTATGTCGAAGCCAAATAAATTCAAGAGATGAACTCAATATCGAGAAGCACTGTATTAGGATAGCTTTAGATTAGCACTAACGTTGTGATAAACGTGCAAAGGGCAGAATAAACAATGTCATTGTGAAGCTTGCTGACCAAAGGCAAGATAATGATGAGGCGCAAAATTTCATTCGATGAATATAAGATTTGATAATCTACCCAATAGGACCCAATAAAGGTTTAAGAGTTCCTTAAAAGGCTGAAGGGAGTACTTGAGGCCTTCCAAGAGGTAATAATTCCGAAGGCAAATATTTAGGCTAACTTGCGTACATTTCGTACATCATACAGGATTTTCTTAAAACGAAAAGTCCGTTCTTACTTGCCAAAGGATTGTTAGAGTACGACAGTGAGTTCAACCTAAAACGAATTCTGAATGTTTTGAACACCACAGTGCGAGCTACTTTTCATATTTCTTATTGAAAAAAACATATTTTGATTCTGCTCCTGCTGTGATTGCCGTTAATAATGCTTGAAGAGTAACATCAGCCTTATAACTAATCATAAAGGGACCAAAGTACAACAATAGTATTTATAAAAGGGGGCTTTGGGAGCAATTCAACTTTTTTATTGGATGGTGGGTTAGGTAATGATAATAAAATTCTCAAAATCATCACAGTTTTAATAAATTATATTTCATTAAATTCTTATGAATAATTTATTTAATATTAGGTGGGGGCTTTGGGAGCAATTACACCTGGAAAGGGTTCTTTTTCAAATTTTTATTCAAACCTTCTCCAGGTTCAAATTCAATTTCTAAGAATTGTTAAATAACTAACAATTAAATTAAATAATTAATAAATAAATAACAGCTTTTTTAAAAAGGAAGTCTTGTCATAAGTAAAGTATAATACTCGTTTCCTGGTTAAAATTCAAACATTATATAACGCCTAAAAACACACTCGATAAAAATGTCGGGTTTTAAGTATATTTACCGACAAAAATGTCGGGTTTTAAGTATATTTACCGACAAAAATGTCGGGTTTTAAGTATATTTACCGACAAAAATGTCGGGTTTTAAGTATTCTTACCGACAAAAATGTCGGGTTTTAAGTATTCTTACCCAAAAAAATGTCGGGTTTTAAGTATATTTACCGACAAAAATGTCGGGTTTTTAAATATATTTAGTATATTTACCGAAAAAAATGTCGGTTTTTGCATTTTTATTTAATAAATTTACCGCCAAATATGTCGGCAAGTTTCAAAAATACCGCCAAATATGTCGGCAATTTTCGAAAATACCGCCAAATATGTCGGCAATTTTCAAAAATACCGCCAAATATCGTATTTTTTCGCGAAAACGCGCGTGTTCAAAATTCACACAACCAAGGTAAGCCATGAACTCGCTCAAAGAAGCTTGTGACAAACTTTTGGATTGTTCTTGAAAGAGGAGGAAAATGGACCTGGGATGACGGCCAGGGACATTGTGGAGAAGCTGCTGCCAACATTTAAGAAGGTTGAAACTGAAAAAAATCTTCAACTTTGGACCAAAGTCTTCTTACGCTAACACTACAGGTCCAATTTCAACAAATCCAAGAAGATGGCAAGATATAAAGTCAAATTGCGATTTGAACTAGAAGATTCGAAGAAAATCACGCCCTCCCATACAGACTGGTGTAATGACACAAGCGAGTTGAGGTACTTTCACTCTGGAAGCACTGTGGTTTTTGACAGAAAATTGCTCGGTGTTTGCTATTACCACACTGCAATCCTGTTCAAAGGTGATGACGGTGAAACGGCTCTCATGAAAATAGATGGATCTTACCTGCCTGCAAGACCTTTTGTTCTAAAGCTGTCGAGAGGACTGGAGGGGCCAGATCGATAGCCAAAATCCAATGAAGATTTACAACCTAGAAGTTAAATGTACAATTAATATTTCCAATCTTTTGTACAAGTTCTCACAAATCACAGGAGTACAGATCCAATATCATGCAACAAGTTTAACTGTGACATCATCAGGAATTGGCTCATAAGAGATCTGTTCAAATGGTTGATTGCTACTCCGGAATCGAGATGCCACAGTTTTGAAGCCACGATAGCTTCTCTAACGCGTGATGGACTGGACCATAATTAGTTGAGAAGTTTCGCAACGGATCTGGATACGTAAAATATTGAAATTTTCTTAGTATACACAGATAAAAATTCTTTGTTTTTTAATTCAATTTGCAACATACATGTCACTCGTACTGTTATCGGTTTTATACGAAGCATCCTGACTTCCCAATCTAGCTTGCACTTTTTTCTGATGAAATTAACTCACCGAACTGGCCTAAGGTGGTGTCTCCTCCTATGGTCTCCTCTAACGTCTTCACTTTCTAAGAACACACAGAATCCTGGTTTATTAAAACAAAAATAGTAGGGTTTTTTCCCGCTTAAAAATCCACAGCTGACTTCATCTTCAGTAAGGTCGTCCGGGTCCGGACCTTTGGCCCACACAACGCCGGACGTTTCCAGCTCGAGGTCTCGCTGACAGGGTGGCGTGATTTTTCGGAAATATTTATGTAGTAACCAAAATGTTGCATAGGTTTTTCGAATATTTGTCTATAATAGAAGTCATAAGAAATCAAAATAGCTGGTGTCCATGGCGGGCACTGTAATCCAAGTGCCTGGGAAGCTAGAATTTGAGGATGGTTTGAGGACGGGAGTCCTGTTGTGCCTGGTATCACGTTGACCTTATGGCAGATTCCGCCAAAATATCCCTCCATGCTACTAAGTTTTGAAGTGAATACGTCTTCACTGCACAGACCTTGCCTGTGTACGTACTCGCCCCACCCGTGAACCGCCCTAGCCGATTCGACCCGTGGACGTATCCCGTGGACTGATTCTGTGGATTGACCTATCGGACTTGCCCCGTGGACTGCTCGCGAGGACCGCCCCGATCGGATTCGATCCCATTGGATTTGACCCGATCAGATTCGACCCGTGGACTCTCCCGTCGGTTTTGATCCGTTGGCCGACCCATTGGACTGGCCCGTGGATATTTTCTGTGGATCGATCGACACCACCGGATTCGATTTTGTCGGATTCAGCTTTGCTCATATCATTTCAGATCATACTTTCTCGCTACCCAAAGACCTCGCCCATCAGATTCGACGGACCCGTGGATCCACGACAATGACAACTGATTGCTCCTCTTGGTGGACCTCCCCTAACGGTTCCAGCCGAGGATTGATTGCGTGGACTGGGCCCTACCCAATCGGATTGTTTCTGACGGAAGGTGAACATTGATCTATTGTCTGGTTTGTTCTCATTTCCCATTCGCAAATATTCCCCCACAATCGAGCGTGCTTGAAACAATTGAGATGACTTAAAGTTGTAATAAAATACTTACCTTCGTAATGGACAATCAGGAGGTGACTCAAGCACAATATGTATTTCAAACCTACACAATTTTGTTCCGACCATCGAAGGTTTTTAATACTTACATTCTAATAGGTCCTTATCAAAGACCATCGAGCGTGCTCTTGCAAATATTTATCTTTCAAGTACCTATTTTTAACCACCATAACTTCCTTCCTTCCCTTTTGCCACGCTTCCAATGGCCATTCCATCAACTTTGATATCTTCACTCATTTCTCATGTTATTGTTTTACAGACTCAATCGCCCACTAACAATCAACAGGAGCTGCGCGGGGAGCTCTACTCGGTCATGCTGGATGCCATCAATGCCAACGATTTCGCACCCGACCTACAGCAAGGCAATCGATTCATCCTCCCACCGTCCCACCAAGAGGTTCTGGAAGAAATGTTATCACGATGCGATGGCCATCGTCCGGTTCTATGGGAAGCCGGACTTCTTCCTCACCATGACGTGCAACCCCCGGTGGCCGGAGATCCAGGGCAGTCTCCGCCCCGGGGAGTCTGCCACAGACAGGCCGGATCTGTGTGCGAGAGTCTTCTTTCTCAAACACCAACAATTGAAAGATGATCTCATCAAGAAGCACGTCTTGGGCCGCGTCTTGGCCCACGTGGAGAGTGTGGAGCATCAAAAGCGGGGCCTGCCACACACCCACCTCATCTTCTGGGTCGCCGCCGCGGACAAGCCCACGACCCAGCCGATCGTCGATGCCACCGTCTCGGCCAAGCTCCCCGATCGCACCGTCAATCCTGAATTATATGACATGGTCAAGGCCCACATGATTCACGGTCCATGTGGGCCATGGAATCGGCGCTTGGTTTGCATGCAACGGGACAACAGACCAGCCGACCAGCACGGCAAATGCGCCAAACTCTACCCCAAGACTCTCCGCGAAGAAACCTGGGTAGTGGATGACTACTACCCGGATTATCGCCGCCGCTCTCCCGACCACGGCGGGCATTTCTACAATCTGACACGGTCCAGCGGGGACGCCGTGACCGTGGACAATCGGTGGGTGGTTCCCTACAATCCACGTCTTTACTCAAATATCAATGCCACATGAATCTGGAGGTAGTCCATACTGTTCTTTCGATCAAATACATCTTCAAATATATCACCAAGGGACAAGATCGAATGAACGTCCGGGTTCATGTGGAACAACAACCGCAACACGAGACCAATGACCCTCCTCCCGCCGCCGGTGGCGCGGCCCACCAAGATGCGGTTGCTCTCAACTAGGAGCAACAACAACCTGGTGGGTTCGCTGACGCCATCGCGGCCCAAGCTCAACAACAACTTATGTACAAATATATGCAATTTGTATACATTACGATTCAATTTATATATAAATTTTATTCAAATATAGTCAATTACATACAAGTTATTTACATTGTTTTACATTTTATAACAATTTTTCTCAATTAAATAAAAATGCTAGCCAGAAATCGTGAAATCATGCATCAAAAAAGGCGAGACTTCATCATAAATGAACTTAATAATGGTGTCAAAGTTTCTGAAATTGCAAAGAAATTAAATCTTTGTAACATTACCATTTACCGTGAAATCAAAGAATAGAATTGGAACTAACTAATAAAGATAATGAAAAAGATGCCAAAAATATTATTCTTAAGATAAAAAATAGGAAAAATGAAGCAAAAACACAAAATAATTAATTGAATTTGCTGAAGTTGTTTATCAGGAAATGTTAGATAAAACTCAAGAAGCTGAAAAATATCGAATTATATCTGATGGATTGGAAAATAAACTGAAAGATTTTATTAGAAATAATAATAAGCCATCTGAAAATCTGGGAAATTGTTGAAAAAAGGAAAGTTAGTGGTAAAAATGAGGGTTTAAAAGAGTTAGATGACATTTTTCAAAAACTATTGTTATTGAAGTAAAATGGAATAAATTGGACTTTAGTCATTGTCATTATAATAACATTGTTATGGTTTGTGAACTATCAAAATCATTGTCAAAATCAAAAGATTGAAAGACTAAATAAACAAGTTAATGAGTTAACTTATGTTGTACATATGGGCTTCAGCCCCTGTTCAAAGGCTCCCTTACTCAGTAAATGCAGCGCTTGGACAGGCAGGATCCATGTCTGGCCAATTTGTATGCTTTGTCTCCAAATATTTTGGCGGAATCTGCCATAAGGTCAACGTGATACCAGGCACAACAGGACTCCCGTCCTCAACCATCCTCAAATTCTAGCTTCCCAGGCACTTGGATTACAGTGCCCGCCATGGACACCAGCTATTTTGATTTCTTATGACTTCTATTATAGACAAATATTCGAAAAACCTATGCAACATTTTGGTTACTACATAAATATTTCCGAAAAATCACGCCACCCTGTCAGCGAGACCTCGAGCGGAAACGTCCGGCGTTGTGTGGGCCAAAGGTCCGGACCCGGACGACCTTACTGAAGATGAAGTCAGCTGTGGATTTTTAGGCGGGAAAAAAACCTACTGTTTTTGTTTTAATAAACCAGGATTCTGTGTGTTCTTAGAAAGTGAAGACGTTAGAGGAGACCATAGGAGGAGACACCACCTTAGGCCAGTTCGGTGAGTTAATTTCATCAGAAAAAAGTGCAAGCTAGATTGGGAAGTCAGGATGCTTCGTATAAAACCGATAACAGTACGAGTGACATGTATGTTGCAAATTGAATTAAAAAACAAAGAATTTTTATCTGTGTATACTAAGAAAATTTCAATATTTTACGTATCCAGATCCGTTGCGAAACTTCTCAACTAATTATGGTCCAGTCCATCACGCGTTAGAGAAGCTATCATGGCTTCAAAACTGTGGCATCTCGATTCCGGAGTAGCAATCAACCATTTGAACAGATCTCTTATGAGCCAATTCCTGATGATGTCACAGTTAAACTTGTTGCATGATATTTGATCTGTACTCCTGTGATTTGTGAGAACTTGTACAAAAGATTGGAAATATTAATTGTACATTTGACTTCTCGGTTGTCAATCTTCATTGGATTTTGGCTATCAATCTGGCCCCTCCAGTCCTCTCGACAGCTTTAGAACAAAAGGTCTTGCAGGCAGGTAAGATCCATCTATTTTCATGAGAGCCGTTTCACCGTCATCACCTTTGAACAGGATTGCAGTGTGGTAATAGCAAACCACGAGCAATTTTCTGTCAAAAACCACAGTGCTTCCAGAGTGAAAGTACCTCAACTCGCTTGTGTCATTACACCAGTCTGTATGGGAGGGCGTGATTTTCTTCGAATCTTCTAGTTCAAATCGCAATTTGACTTTATATCTTGCCATCTTCTTGGATTTGTTGAAATTGGACCTGTAGTGTTTGCGTAAGAAGACTTTGGTCCAAAGTTGAAGATGTTTTTCAGTTTCAACCTTCTTAAATGTTGGCAGCAGCTTCTCCACAATGTTCCTGGCCGTCATCCCAGGTCCATTTTCCTCCTCTTTCAAGAACAATTCCAAAAGTTTGTCACAAGCTTCTTTGAGCGAGTTCATGGCTTACCTTGGTTGTGTGAATTTTGAACACGCGCGTTTTCGCGAAAAAATACGATAATATTGGGCGGTATTTTTGAAAATTGCCGACATATTTGGCGGTATTTTTGAAACTTGCCGACATATTTGGCGGTAAATTTACTAAATAAAACTTCAAAAACCGACATTTTTTGGGTAAAAATACTACATATATTTAAAAACCCGACATTTTAGTTGGTAAAATATACTTAAAACCGATATTTTTGTCGGTAAATATACTTCAAACCCGACATTTTTGTCGGTAAATATACTTAAAACCCGACATTTTTATCGAGTGTGTTTTTAGGAGTTATATAATGTTTGAATTTTAACCAGGAAACTAGTATTATAAATTACTTATGACAAGACTTCTTTTTAGAAAATCTGTAAATAAGTCAGCTGTGGATTTTTAAGGCATGGAAAAAGCCTTACTTTTTTTGTTTTAATAAACCAGGATTCTGTGTGTTCTTAGAAAGTGAAGACGTATTCACTTTGAAACTTAGTAACATAGAGGGAGATAGTACAGGAGGAGGAGTCCTGGCTGTTGGAGACCCTCATCTTTTCGAAGGCGGAGACGTTAGAGGAGACCATAGGAGGAGACACCACCTTAGGCCAGTTCGGTGAGTTAATTTTATCAAAAAGTGCAAGCTAGATTGGGAAGTCAGATGCTTCGTATAAAACTGATAACAGTACGAGTGACATGTATGTTGCAAATTGAATTAAGAAACAAAGAATCTTTATTTGAGTATACTAAGAAAATTTCAATATTTTACGTATCCAGATCCGTTGCGAAACTTCTCAACAATTATGGTCCAGTCCATCACGCGTTAGAGAAGCTATCGTGGCTTCAAAACTGTGGCATCTCGATTCCGGAGTAGCAATCAACCATTTGAACAGATCTCTTATGAGCCAATTCCTGATGATGTCACAGTTAAACTTGTTGCATGATATTGGATCTGTACTCCTGTGATTTGTGAGAACTTGTACAAAAGATTGGAAATATTAATTGTACATTTCACTTCTCGGTGTTCAATCTTCATTGGATTTTGGCTATCGATCTGGCCCCTCCAGTCCTCTCGACAGCTTTAGAACAAAAGGTCTTGCAGGCAGGTAAGATCCATCTATTTTCATGAGAGAGCCGTTTCACCGTCATCACCTTTGAACAGGATTGCAGTGTGGTAATAGCGAACACCGAGCAATTTTCTGTCAAAAACCACAGTGCTTCCAGAGTGAAAGTACCTCAACTCGCTTGTGTCATTACACCAGTCTGTATGGGAGGCGTGATTTTCTTCGAATCTTCTAGTTCAAATCGCAATTTGACTTTATATCTTGCCATCTTCTTGGATTTGTTGAAATTGGACCTGTAGTGTTAGCGTAAGAAGACTTTGGTCCAAAGTTGAAGATTTTTTTCAGTTTCAACCTTCTTAAATGTTGGCAGCAGCTTCTCCACAATGTCCCTGGCCGTCATCCCAGGTCCATTTTCCTCCTCTTTCAAGAACAATTCCAAAAGTTTGTCACAAGCTTCTTTGAGCGAGTTCATGGCTTACCTTGGTTGTGTGAATTTTGAACACGCGCGTTTTCGCGAAAAAATACGATAATATTGGGCGGTATTTTTGAAAATTGCCGACATATTTGGCGTATTTTTGAAACTTGTCGACATATTTGGCGGTAAATTTACTAAATAAAACTTCAAAAACCGACATTTTTTGGGTGAATATACTAAATATATTTAAAAACCCGACATTTGTTTGGTAAATATACTTAAAACCTGACATTTTTATCGAGTGTGTGTTTAGGCGTTATATAATGTTTGAATTTTAACCAGGAAACGAGTATTATACTTTACTTATGACAAGACTTCCTTTTTAAAAAAGCTGTTATTTAGTTTTTACTTAATTAATTCAATTGTTAATCATTTAACAATTCTTAGACATTGAATTTGAACCTGGGGAAGGTTGAAATAAAAATTTGAAATAGAACCATTTCCAGGTTGAATTGCTCCCAAAGCCCCCACCACATTTTAAATAAATTATTCATTAGAATTTAATGAAATATAATTTATTAAAACTGTGATGAATTTGAGAATTTTGTTATCATTACCTAACCCCACCATCCAATAAAAAAGTTGAATTGCTCCCAAAGCCCCCTTTTATAACTACTAATGATATTTTTGGGTTTGGATCTGGGACCCATACAAACTCATTGTTTTGAAACGAAACGGAATGGAAGGTTCAAAATTCCATCGCGATGTTGCACTGAACTCACTCTCGTACTCTTTTTAATGTAGGGCACTTGACAAATCTATCCCATCAAATTCCAGCGTCTTCGGCGAACCCCTAAAGTGATAAATGATCAGCAAAGCTTATCTAAAAAAGGTAAATGCATTTCAAGTAAATGTATATAATATAAACCACTTTAATTAGGTCATACCTGCTACAGGTATCCTTCTATACACATTTCCTTTATACATATTAGATAGTTGTTTTGGTTAGGGTATCATAAACTACTAGAATTATGTCAGATTTTAACAGCGATTTTATTTTATTTTGAAAAATTGACTCGAAGAAAACTGATTGGTTAACTTCACTTTTATTTTTTTGCTGTTATTTGAAACTTTCTTCAAAAACATTTCTAAAATGAAAATTTTCGATAGCACTTAGTTACATATTTTCCAAGCATTGAGCCTCTTTTCAAATACTTACTGAGAAAAGTGTCAAATATTTTGCCGTTTTCTAGAGTCAAGAAAATATCATTTCAGTATTTCACATTTAAAATTCAAATATTTTCCCAAGGTGTACAAATTATTGTTGAATATTTGCAACAATAACACGAAAATTCATGATGGAAAACCAGAATTAGAAATTCTCAAGTAAACGTGTGAGTATATAAACCTTCCGTATTAGAAATGGAGTTTTTTGGGAGGTAGGAAATTGGGTGTAACATATTCAAGCCAAAGGAAAATTTTGCTCTGCATCAGCCTCTTTTAACAAACGTACCGAGTATAAGTGATAAATGTTGAAACTTTTACTCGAGTAAATATTTTTTAGATATGTTGCACTAAAACTGAGATCTTTTTCTGTTCGCAAGAAATGATTGTTGAAGATTTGTAACCATGACACAATTCAGTCCAACAGAATTAGATTCAGGAGATTTAAACGATAAAGTAGTGCAGATTAGAGCCACTATAATAGCTTCTACTATAGTGGCTCTAGTGCAGATATAACAATATTTGAAACTACAAACACCTGTTGTTAAAAGCAAGCGCAATTTGCAGCCCTGATCTTCCTCCTTCAGAATGCAAAATATGGAAATAGTAAAAAATGACAATTTCTGTTAATTTTGCCTAAAAGCTTGAAGTTTCCTCAGTTGTGAAGAAAGAGAGGAAAATTTAAAGGCCACTCTCGAGCGTGAAAAAAGGAACTAGTACTGTTTGGGTTTTTAAGGTCGTCACAATAACACCATTTTAAAATGTAACGAAGTTACAATTCCTTTTTTGAAGAAAGGAACGAATTACTTAAAGTCCTAGGTCCGTAAAACATGACTCTTGTTTTTTTTTCAAGAGAAAAAGAAAATGTAAATAGTGATTGAAATACAATTAAAAAGTAATTGTTATTGAACAGTTTCAAAAATATAGTACTGTTGTTAAAAACAATTCAAACCCATGTATTTTTAATCGTAGTTCATTACATTTTTTGAAGTAGTTGACACAAGTCTGCCCAAAAACAATTCATTGCATGTGCAAATTTATGGACATAGACAGTCATAGAGTTGATATTGGTCAATCTAAAAACTACTGCTGATCAGTATCCATTTTTTTGAAACCGTTCCTTAAGACTTGCTTAAGATGACGTTTTCCGATGTGACGGAGCTTAAAAGGCTTGGAATCCTTTTTCAGGCATACTAAAAAAATCACCTCAAAAGACTTGCATTACATAGACATCTTTGATCTTTTATGAAACCTTGATCCAACTTATATCCCAAAATTTCAAGAGGTTCTACAACCACATTTCAATTTAGTTCTTCGTACTCCCTACGAGCATGAAGTACGTTTATAAATAAATTCAAATCATTTCGTCGATTCTTGAAGGCCTGATGAAATGCTTTGTCATTTCAACAATTCCCACAATGCCTCGTAAGGGAGGGATCAAATCGTATGGCAACATTTGGCTCTCTCGGCCAATTTCCATGACAACAAAGGATTTACCGGCTGCAAGCCTTAAACAATCTAAAAAGTAGTCAAACATACCCTTCAGTGAGTCATATCATCAGGGAAGCACGTTGGGCACAGTTAGACTATCCCCCTTACAGAGGCATCTTTATCGTTAAATTGCTCATTTTCCGGTTTTTCTGAGTGATTGGCAGCGAACAGTGAATGAGAAGCTCATGCTTAGATGTTCTCGGAAACCCGTGGCTCACGCTAAAAATGAGGAACAACGCGAACAGCAACAGCAACACCAACACCAATACCAACAACGGCAGCGTAAACGGCTAAACGCACGCGTTTTCCGCAAAATGCTCAAGGGTGAGGCAATGGTGGAACTGGAGGATCTGCAGAGCAGACTGGGGAGGAAGTGCCGAGAGGGGCACACAACAGTGGCGGCGGTTCAGGCGAGGTCTCCCTCCGCCCTTTTTCTCTGTCGTTTTGCAACTCTTTCAGACACATCCCAAAGGCTTGTCCATGTTGTCAATTTGGGCGTCGTGGAATTTGTTGAAAAAAGCTTCCCGTGAAAGTGGGCGTGTGGAACAAAATAGGAGAGGGTAAGGATTTGATGTTCAATAATATTTTTTTATAATTTTTGCTCTATTTTATGATATTCATTGCCATTGTTGTTCCGAACATTCCATATTCTGCAAGAGTGCCAACATCTACGGAACTTCAGGACCTTTGTTTCTAAATGACATTGATTAGTTAGTATGCATACCACTTTGCCCGAATGAAAAGCAGACAGGGTCATATAACTTAATTCGCTTTTTCAGGAGGAGGTAATTTTTTGATGAAATTGGTCAATGTTCTATCTCAGAGCTTATGACTTCGAATCAGTATAGAACTTGTTTTGATTAAACTCTTGAGATGACCTCTGATACATAATGCATTTAAACTTTGTGCACAATTAGCTATGGATCTTCGAATTCATATGGAACGGGCTGAAGAGCCAAATAAAATGCAAAGTCTTGCTGAATTGGGGAACAATTTGCGCATAATTCTGGCCGATCTTTCTTCCACATTTTTTATTTTGTCGCGGTAAAATAGAACAAAGAAAAATTGCCAAATTTCACAACGAACATATGTATTTTTCTTAGTCACTAGATAAGCATACAAGCCAATTATATGGTTTAATAATGAGATGCAGAATGTAAGGGTCAGAACTGCTGATCAGCAAAACCAGCCATCACATCATCCACATCCAATTTCAATAACTTTGGTCATAGTACAGTACGTAGTAGATTGGCTTTGGATCTGTGACCCTTGGATTGAGATTTAGTACCTAGTAGTTTTGTTTTGAAAATAGTGCTGAAAGTTTTTTTTATCAAGTCAAAGCCTCTGGCGCTCGCATTTGTTCGGCGCATCGAAGACTTTTTTAATATTT
>NC_081446.1:6531415-6531515 GCF_007210705.1 Tigriopus californicus
CAAAGCCTCTGGCGCTCGCATTTGTTCGGCGCATCGAAGACTTTTTTAATATTTTCAACACTATGTGCCAAATGGTCAGGATCTTGTTTTTGGTGTAGAA
>NC_081446.1:6531556-6552216 GCF_007210705.1 Tigriopus californicus
CGGAAGAGGCTTTGACTTTCTTCGATAATTTCAGCGAAATTTAGCAAATAACTACTCTTGATACAAGGTCCAGGAAAGGACCGAAGCCGGAGAGTCAGAAGAAGACAAAGAAGAAGGAGCAACAGTGCTTGATACACATTTCTAGAAATGTCATTGCCATCTTTTTGTTATTGTTCAATTTGTTCATAAGCAAGATGAATGCATTTTAGTACATGAAAGGGCTTGTCAAGCCAAAGTATTGCAACGGAATAAAACAAATTTAAGAAGGGAAGAGTAAATCAACTTGAAATAGGCTAGACTCGATGCGCATAACAACTTTAATATTAAGACTACTCGCCTTTTGACTTTTAGATGTTTCTCAATTCATCTTGGCGGACTAAGAAAAAGACATTGCTAAGAATTTGAATTATTGCAATGTTCCGAAATTGGCACCCATTTCCAGGATCTACAGGGGTGGCACAAAGATCGTGGGAACACAAAATTCATAAAATTTCTGCAATGAGGAATCATAAAAAACATTTGTCTTTAAGAAATATAGAAAATTTCAATAAGAAGGAAACATTTTTGTGTTGTTAACCCAAAGTGACCATGTTTGCATGTGAAATTTTGGAGACGTCTGGGAACAGCTATCTGCAATGGCACGGACTATGTCCAAGGGAATGTTCTTCCATACTGATTTCACCACAGGCGTTCGTTTTTACCTTGTTAAATCATTGGCTGTCCCAAGCTCATGATAATATCTAATGTCACTTGGACACTACAAAGACTTTAAGGCCACTTTGATTTCATGGTTGGATTTCCCCTGGTTATGAAGATCGTTTACAAGTCTTCGGACTGCTTCATAATCAATCTTTTTCAGAGTGTTACAAGACTTTAAAATAAACAAGGCTAGCTGATAATTCAATGAATGGGAAACAATAAAGTGACCCGAAGTTTGAATAGCGACTAGCGACATATTTGCCCTCAAATTTTGCGTCACCCCTGTAAGCATTTTCCCGCAGATATATTTATAACATGAAAAAGAATGAAACACATGCTGTACCGACTGGCTGTCTTTGGAATCCATCGATACAAAAAAAGAATCATGATTACATTATCTCTCAAAGGCCTGTATTTTCATCACAGTATCCTTTTAAAGGTCAGCCCATTTTATATTAACAGAGCAAGTTTCCTTGCTCCACATCACAATATTTGTTCCGTGGTTAGATGAAAGTCGGCCTGGGACTACTTTGGTTGTGGAGGAATGTTTTGTCTTGAAATTATTTGACTTGAATGGAAATATTTCCAGTCCTCAATGAGACTAGATTCATCCTGGAGTTCTCCCGAAAGGGAGTCATGTCGCAATTCGGAGTTCGGTTATTCATAGAACCCAGCTTCCCACGGACTCATTGAAATCCTAGCAACCATTCCCGGGATGAGTAGTCCTTCATTCGGGGGAAAACGATCTGAGCAATCTGAGCTCACTCAAAACCGAGGCGCGAGATCTCGCTCTGTTGCCACAAATGAATCTCCGGCCCACAGACTACCTACATAGCCACAAAGCTAAGCTACTCTGTTGCAGCACGGTAAAATACAGAGCAATCTACTATGTAGAACTCGGTATTGCTCTCGATTCCGTTGTGCCGTTCCCAAAGCTGGATGAAGCCAGGCCTGTGGACAACCTACAATAGCGGGGGAAGGGATGAGATTCGGCACTCCTTCCCAATGAGAGCCGAGACCTAGGTCGGGAAACTCTCCACTAGCGTGTTGTTACAACTCTCCAGGTTGCGACAAAGCACGCTTTGCTGGCTTTGTTGGCTTGGCTGGCTTGAGCTTGGCTTGGGATGAGGATCGCTTTGCGGTGTCCTGTCTTAGTTGGATGGAGCCGATACTAAATCTTCTCAGACAACACTATGATACTACTACTTTTTACCTTCCAGGAAAGGACCGAAGCCGGAGAGTCAGAAGAGAACGATGAAGAAGAAGAAGCAACAGTGCTTGAAGCAATAATTTTCTTTACCGGCCTGCGGACTCACACCGCGATTAGGTCGGAGGAACCCTCGTGTTGTTTCAGAAGCGGCAAATATTGCTACAGGCCATTTCTGTTTCATCTGGAAAAGCTTGCACGGTTAGAACCATCGTTGTATCATCCGATTTGTTCGTGCTACTCCTATCACGCCTTGAAAACGCCTATCCAAACTGAGGTTCACCATGACACAATCAAGGCCAAAGTTCGAGGTGATTGCATCCCTCTTCGCACTGTCCCTGTTTTTGGGTGTTCAATGTAGTCCGGTTCCCAATGAGGCCGATTACGAAGAGGAAGAGATGGTCTCGACTGATAATCCGGATTTCATCAGCACGTCTTCCATCCAGACGGTAGCCGTAGGACGAAGGCTCAAGTTGGTTTGCCAAGTCAACGACTTGGGAGAACTTCCCCTCATCTGGATGAAGGGTGGCAATGAGATGCTCACCGTAGGATCAAAAATGATCACCAAAGACACGCGATTCCAGTTTCGGAAGCTGGACGGCAACACCGGCATGACTTTGACTTTGGAGCCCGTGGAAAAGGCTGACGCCACCAATTATACTTGCACAATCGCGATTAATCCCCCCAAAGCGATTCAATTCGACGTTCAAGTGGTCGACCCCAGTGAGTTGACCAATGAGATTACCGAGGCCGAACCCGAAACCGACCCATCGGAGAGCAAATTTGAGGATCACAGTGAGACAGTCACGGATAAAGGTGGAGCCGCTATTGTGACGAGCTGTGCCCTCACACTGGCCATTGGACTTATCATGGCACTAATGGGAAGATATTAGGCACCAAACATGACATTCTTCTCCCATTTCTTCTCAAATCCGTGTCTGAGGAAGTGCTGCTTAAATTTGTGATATTGCGTCTAACGTGAGAACACTTACCAATTAAGCTAACAATATGCTGCCCAAGATTGTCATGTGCAGATCACCAAGACAAAGTGAGCTCATCTGTAAGAAAACAAAGCTTCAATGGGAACAAAAGTGGTTAAAACACACCCATTTTCTAGTAACGGACCTTCTCAAAAAGGTGTCAAATTCACTTGGACCTTTAAGCACACACATGGGGGAACTGAGCTCACATAAAAGTTACTTAATGAATCGCATCTGGAGGCAAGGACACAGATGAAAGTATACAATTTTCAGGTTTGAATCGAATAAAAACCTTTAAAAATACATTTTTTGCCATGATTTGCTTCCCCCCGGCAAACAAACGGTGCATTTGTTACGTGAACGATTCCTAATTTAAGGGCAATATCATATCTAGAGCCGCTAGAGAAACAGTTTAGGTCCCCAGAAAGGCGTTCCTATGATTTTCCTTTACCGGCGTAGCTTTTTAAAGAGGAAAAGAAATAGGCATGCGTTTCAAGAACTTGATCAGTGATATCAGCAGAATACCAACTCTTGATCATATTGGTCCGGGTCGACCAAGACCAAGGACAAGTTTAGATCAAAGCCTGAAGGACACACTCTTCTACGTACACTTGTCAAAAGCATAATGCACATTTCTCACTCGGAACTGCACAGTATTCAAAGACGGTGCGAAAGGTATCTAATATTGTACGTTTTCAAAAGCATTCGTGAACTCATCAGGGAAAATGTAGGCGTTGATCTTGTAGCAGGATTTAGGTCAACCTTTCTCATCAAAATTCCTCATCAACCCGATATTCAATTGCTAGCCAGATACGCCAATTCTAATTCGTTGGTCGATCAAAATATACATGGATATAAAGGTAATTAGATTATAAATAGATTATTTCCATTTTGAGGTGCTGAGTATTTCATTCCCAGTAGCGTTAAGGAAATCTGCAAAAAGGAAGAAAGAAAGTAAAATTACACTGGTCAACCTTAAATGGATGAAAAATTAAGGTAATGTGTGTTCCAGAGTCCGTTCCCAAGAAAAGGAACTAACAAGTCACGTTAGTGGTCCCGAAGAGGCAGGTCCATTATTTGGGGGAGCTGAATTGACATAAGAGTAATAGTCATGGGCTTCTTTGTTTCATAGCTTAAGAGCTTGCTGCTTTGACACGAAAATCGAAAAATCATTTGCCACAACAGTTTCAGGAAAGCTCAGGAGCACAATCACCGAAATACCTCCTGTTGGACGCTCGCTTGTGATTAGCGATGTGAAATTCGGAGATCTAGTACGAAGAAGACGCGTAGTTGAGTACCCTGGATTGTTAACATTGCTTTTAAATGATTGTCTCAAGCTGAGAGTGAACATGACGATTGAGTTTGGGCAGTCGGTTTTCCAGCATTCCTTAAGTGCACACCCATTTGGCAAGATGGTCAAATTTTTGCCACTACAAATGAGGGCACTTCAAAATAGGACCGCGTTTGTTCGAGGAAAATGTTGTCTAGCTTGATTTTTCATGATCGTGATTAGTTTGATTTGTGAGCTCGTCCAAAGTTCATTTTGAATGTCAATTTCTCTTTTACTTAAAATCTGCGAGTTCTAGTGAGAGGTCATTTACTCTTACTGAAAATGAACCATAAGGCAGATTTGGGCAGTTCAACAAAAAGTATATAAAGAACTTCACGTAAAAAAGAGTATGGACAAACGAAGAATTGATAGCTTTCCAATTAACTAGTTGGAAACAAACGGCTCTGCAGAGCTCCAAATGCAACCGACATAGTCAAGTCTACCTTATTGTGGGACTATGTCGTTACCATTTATCCCTTAAAGATCTCTGTCAGTGACTAGATTGTCAACGTGAATTCGATCACGAATGTAAAGATTCATAAACTGAAAATTTTGATAGGCATTCAGTGGAACTTTTATTTACCATGAAGGTGATGCTTACAGGAGATTGCATAAGGCTTCTCTTTTTGATACAAGAAACGAAAAAAGTTATTCAGGATTACAGAAAATGTTTCACATGGCCGGTTACTGTTACAATTCAAATAAAGCAGAATAGGGAGGAAGACTTACCTCAAATTGAACTGATAACATCAAGACTGTTCCACGGATTTCAAACGCCCCACCAGGAAAGCCTTTTGTTATCTATTTCCTTCTAAGGGTGTTTTCAAGGACATACATCAAATTCTAAAAAACCAAGAACGGATTTTAGGACGGACTACAGCCAAATATGCCCTCCCACTACACTGTAAACATTATCATCAATGTTTTGGCCGTTCAAGGACGAATTATTTTTCCCACTTCTATGACCAAGCAATGAGAGGGTAGTATTCGTCTTAGAATTACTTAAAAATGAGGTTTTATGAAACAGGTTAAGGTATATTAAAGATCATTATAACCTCCTCATTAATAAGTTCAGTTATACCTGGACAATAAAATGCAGTCTTTAACCTTATACAGAGATATTTTTTGTCTACGTAGAAATGCATTTCAATGCTGTTTACATGCTAGAGTTGTGCATTGAGTCCAAATCCAAATCCGATCAGATTCTAAATGAGAGAAAAAAAATCGGATTCAAGTTCGGATTTTTTGGGGAATTGAAAAGTCTGATTCAATCAAATCCAAAATCCAATCCAAACTTTCAGGGAAAATTGAATATTGCTTTTGAAAACGGCTACTTTCGGAACTCTGAAAGAAAAAGACTTACCATAAAAACATTGGGCAAGCAAAGAGGGAGAGAAACATTACTTTAATTCACCTTAACAATTGCAAGGCATTGATTAGGCAGAAACCTAAGTTTTTCAGGAAGGAATAAGGAGGAAATTTTTAAGGTCTCTCTCATGTTATCATTGGGTTGTAAAGAAAAGGCAAATAAATATGACCAACAAGGCACTCAAAAATGCTTGAAAAATTGGCCAAAAAGCTTTAAAAGAAAAATTATCGTAAAATACACGATACATTGGCCTTAACTGCGCCTGTAGCTATAAAGACAAAACAGCTGGACTTTGTAAGAAATCTTAGCAGAAAGATTGAATCAGTCAAATTATACGTTGGACAATAGACAACGGGACCTTTTTTGCCTTATTCCAAATCAAATCGTCTCTTTCCAAAGAAAATGAGTTTTTAAATGTGATCAAACATATTTCGTATTTTTCCATCCAATAATCCAATTTCCGCCCTAGAATGATTTGAAATGATAATTGAACTGAAATCAAAGCATCAAAGCCTGTATAAATGAACTTCTCTTCATGTGGCTTGAGTGCCAATAAGGCTCTCTTCAAGGATTGCAGAGTTTTCTGACCTGACCAAAATAGCCATTTATTGAGCGTATTTTACGTTTAAAGAGGATTTAGTGCAAAGCACTTGCTCAAATTTAATATCAGAGTACGTCCAGTACTGAATCAAAGGGCTTCAAATAGGGTCCATATTCTCCGTAAGGGGGAGCCACTGGGAAGAGAAGCAATTTATGGCATTGAAACACTTTCCATGGCACAGATGTAATTTTTACTCCGATCAATCAAATGATTTTTCCTTCTCCACAATTGGGCTTTGTTTTTCAGAGACAGCGTTAGGGCGGCTTTGCACTACGATGGAAAACCATGATTGAACCCGGTTTGAGGATGGAAGTCGGACTAGTGCTAGAATGAGTCCAGACTTGAGTCCGAGTCCTTTCTAAAAGAGTCAAATGCGGATTTGTGAAAAAAATCTCATTCGTTGTTTTAAATTTTCCAATACGAGTCTTTTTGTTCGACTTGAGTGCAATGAAAGATTCAGGTCCTCTGCTGGACTCACCCCAGCACTAGTCCCACTTCAATCTTCAAACCGGATTCAATCCTGGTTTTCCAACGTAGTGTAAAGCCGCCTTAAGTCAATTTTGAGCTCAACCAAATGTCTGTGTCAAAAGTTATGAGCTTTACAAAGTCAGGCTAAGTAGGACAAATATATAAATGAGCTACTGTAGCACTACTGTGGAAAGATCCTACGAACATGGTCTTAGCCACAGGCTTCTAGAGATGTAGATTGCGAACAGAAGCAAAAATTTCATATTTCCTAAACCGTTCATTTTAGTCAGCTTGAGCTCTTAATACGACAACTAAATCTTGTTGAACAGATGAACGTGGCCAAACTTGAGCCCCAAAGTTTTCTTAGGGAACTCAGGTGATATGTCCAAAGTTTTCTAGTAAATACTACATAAAATTCGAATTTTCCGCGTGCTCTTGGTCAGCTACATAAGCTTTTGACAATGTAACTTTAAATCGAACCACTTTACAAGTAACTGATATAAAAATTGCCTGCCTCTAATTGAAGAGATCTATGTTTCTTACGTTTTTACTTTTATTTGAAAAGTGGCTCAGAATCGCTATGACCAAGAGCAGGCCGATTTGGCGGGAAACTCGATCACAGTCTATATTTCTAGAAGTTCGTGCATTATCTCGTGCGTTTCGTGCCTTCATTGGGCTAAGTTTTAAATGTCCAAGACAGACGTTCAATTGAGCTCAAAATTGGCTTTCTCGCTCTCATTTCAAAATGGGTCAAATTCTAGTAAAGGATAAAACATTCAATTAATCTTATTGACGTCTTTTTCCAGTGATGACGTTGTCTTTGGGTCAGATTAAACACAAGAAACCAAGCATGATTAGCTAAACTGCACCTCCCTTTTTTGCTGACCTTCACAACCGTAACAAAAAGATACTTAAAGTCCTAGACCAAATAAAATATATGTTTGGCCAAAACTTCAAATACCAGAGGGTTTAGTTCTTCAGCTGATTATGCTAAAATGAAATAAATAAACAAGTCCCCAAATAAAGGAAAAAGTGAAGACCAAAGCAGACAAGAACCAAAAGAAAGTTGAAAAACGGTCGAAAAAGTAAGAAATAAAATGAAATAAAAACCGCTCAAACACCTTATAAAATTCTTCGTTTAAAGTCAGTTAAAAGTAGAATTTTCGGATTAGATCAAATTGGGCAAAAAGTCGGATTGCAGTCGAATGACTGCTTCGGAGATGCCAAATCAGAACAGAAGGCGAATCTAATACTAAAGTAGTATTAATTTATATTGACAAATGGGTATGGCCAAACGTCTTACTTACATAGATACCTTATTTTCTTTGGTTTGTTTTTTCACAGGCTTTTCTAACCGCTACAGGGAATGAAATCCCCACTACTATTGCAATGAAAGGTTATAATTCGTCTATTTATTAGCTTTCAATCCTTATATGGTATTTGTTTGGTCTACCAACGAATTTGAGTTGGCAGACCGAGCTACGTAGTCCTTGAATGTAGGGCTCATCTGTAGGTGGAATGCTATCTAAAATATTGTCCAAGTCTGACTTGAAAGATGCAACCGGATCAATAAGGCCAGAATTCTCTATGAATACTAGAAGGAAACAAATTAAACAATGATGGAGCCCGAGAAAGAAGAGAAGTGGACTTCATTATTCGAACTAGCCTTCATTCTCGAGGGCTTGAAGGTGCTCTCAAAACGCACATTAAGCCTTTACGGTCACTAGAATTAATTGACCCTTCAGTTGCTTGTTCTCCATATTAAAGAATTTCAAAGTGAATTTCCGGTTTCAAAGCTTTGAGCCATTTCAGCCTTTTTCATTTTTTTTAATTTTCCCATCGCTAAACCATGATCTCTGGAATAACTAAAAATATTTTAAAACGTTGTCCAGCGAACTTCCGGGCGAGATGCATTGACAATAAATTCCTCAAATGGGATTTCAAGCCCTAGATCCTAGGAGAACTTGCGAACTTTCTACTCGAAAGCCAAAAAGGGAAACTTCTTTTCTTCGATTCAAGTTAGGTGGAACAAACTGCATGTGGTGTGGATCCCAATCGTCATCGGCTATCGATTTTTGCCAACTGATAAGACTCGCCGTGTACTGAAAGGATAAAGTGACCCTGGGAAACGGTTTCACCATGCTCTAAGCAGATCCAAGTTTTGAAAAAAGGTGACTCAGACAGGGAGTCACGGGGGAAAAAGTGACTCATGACTGAGCATATTCCTGGATGTTTTAAAACTAAATGCTGACGTTACTCTCTTGTCTTGTCCGAGGTCAATGCTTGATTGCAAATGGAATGTATGTTTATTTCCAAGAATTACATCATCAACATTAGAATAAAGCTCCAAACCAATTTATGAATATAGTTATGTACTCGTATGCATATAATAGGTTGAGGGTTATAGCGCTCGCAACGCCCTTCTCGATCTGCTTTAACATGAGTTTACAACTTTCTCTGGCCGGTGGGGCTGATGTCTTTCAAGGCAGCTTGAGCTCTTTTGGATTTGATGCAATCTGGTTTTTGTTGCTGCTGTCGTTCCTCTTCTTCCTCAAAGGAGGAACAAGAAAACGTAGACGAAGAAAGCCTGCGCGTCCGAGGTTCTCTGCGACTGGTGTACCCTTTCAGATCATAAATGTTATAGGAGAGGGTGCTGACGTTGGTTTTGGTCTCTCGGATACTTTCCGGCGTTGTGGGTGGGGTACTGTCGACGGCTGACCTCGGAGAGGTTCTTCCAGAGCCAAAGTGATGAGAGAGCAAGTCGAACGAGCCAGACCTCGACTTTCCCAAGACTCGGCGGAGACTCAGCGCGGAGAGGTTGGTGGTGGAAGCAGATATCTTTTTCAAAGCTCGCCTCCTCAGTGAGGATGGGGATGTTTCCAGTGATTGCCATCGATCGATCCCTGGGTCTTCTTCTCGGCTTCTGAATGAGAGAAGAGAGGAAGAGTCATCCTTGGAAGAGAACGAACAAGAGGACAGGGAAGTACAGGAAGCCGAGGAGGCTGCTCCACTCTCACTCTGAATGACTTTGATGGAGTCGTTGGATGGATCAGAAGAACGCCGAGTTTGCTCTCTGTTGGATCGAGGAGGAGGAGGAGGAGGAGGAGGAGGAGTATGACAAAGAAATTCGAGATCCGGGGATTTGGAAGCGTTCTCATTCAGACGACAGAGTTGCCTCTTTAGCCTCGTGGTCTCTTGAGAGGTCAAGAAATGAGCTTCTTCAAGGGCTCGCCGCCAGGTATAGAGATCAAACATGCCAGTGAATGAATCAAAGACCATTTCGACCATGGTGACATCTTTTTCGATGCTTTTCATTTGAAGGAAAACTTTGTTTTTTTCAAACATACTTTTCGTGACTTGAGTACATACGCAGTCAAGATCCAGATGGAAAATTACTCTTCCTGTTGGCTCATGAACGTGGGGCTGATCCAACTCCCCATCCACATCTTCAAATATGAGCAATTGATGACTGGTTATGGCAACGGTCTTGATCTGGCGTTTGTTGGTAGCAGCTTTGCCTTGACACACTCGAAACTTTAGCCTTCCTTCCTTGACCACATCTCTGACAAATTGGTCATAAACTCGTTTGACTTTCTGAGTAGAGACGCTTGATTCGGAGAGAATAGCAAACCAATTCTCTAGAGTAAACCTTTGGCCTTCTAAACCGTCGTCAAGTGGTATTCCCATCTCCTTGGACAAAAACTGCAGAGACTTCTTTGACATTTCCAGGGTTTGTGAAACGTCATCAATGTTGCAAAATCGATTGAATAGACAATAGATGCGAAAGAGCACAAGTTTGCGATCCAAGGTGTAATGGGCAAAATCAAATTTAATCAAATCCCAAACAATTTTCTCAACAAGGCTTTCCAGCTCACATCCACGAATCCTCCTCGCTTTTTGGATGCTGTACAAATATGATGAAAAAGTTTCCACTGTGACGTTCAAGTCGGCGAAGAATCTGTCAAACTGAACAAATCCACTCTCTTTGTTCAAGATGTTGTCCTCCACATTACAAAATATTACGGTACACAAATGCTTGAGCAAGCTTTTGTGCTCTCCGATGTCTTTCTTGGCCAAGAGATGGCCCACAGAGGTCAGCTTTGGAGTCTCCATTTTGTCACCAAGTTCACGAGATTTGCTGTTTGGATAGCTTTCAGAGCTGCAAACACTTTTGTGGTGGTGTTGCCTGCTCAACCATGCCCAAGTCAATGATTCCAGACTGAATTCATCTTGCTCTTTTAAAAAATCAAGATTTCGAAGAGCATGCACGCTGGTTTGTACTTGGTCGGATTGGGGAATTACCTTCACGCTCACCTCGTCGATTTACCTGCGAGGCCCACAAAGCGCTGAACGCTCGAGCATGCATCTTGGCATGCTGGATTTCGACGGGTAAGGAGTGGATGGTAGGTTGTTACCATGCTTTTCCTACCCTAATGCGGTAATGCCTCTTGATTGATTCAACGGGGAAAACCCACCAGAGATTTCGAGACCAAATGATGCGAAGAAGGACAAAGATGGGTGAAAGAGAGAAAACTACCGATGTACGCTGACAATTCAGTTTGTTGTACTATCGCAATTGAGGGCTATTTCCTCCAGGATTTTCCGAATCGCGAATTCAATGTATTCTCCGATGCTTAAATTGCACTATAGCGTACCTGCCAATTACTGGCTCGTTCGTTGGCATGAGTTGGCAAGATTTTTGATTATTCTTTTAAAATCTGCCAATTTAGACCAATTTCTCGTTCCGCGCATTTTACAGTACATTCAGTTGATCGACAAAAATAGGTTCCAACAAGTGTTACGTCATCAACTTCATGCACTCAACTAATTAGTTTCAGTACCGAAAAGTAAACCAGTTGATTCAGGAACGATTGTCGACGACTCAGAGCTCATCCTATGTTCCACATTGTGTTCCAGCAAGGTTGGAAAAGTGTTTGAAGTCATTCTCGCCAATGCCAGTGAAATCTAAATCATCACCTCTATGATGGTTATCGTATCGTATTTAGTTGTACGAGAGGCAAAAACGTTTAGATGATATTGTACCGAAAATACAAGTATCTTCTTTACACACACTTCTTCGAAATTGTATTGTGCAATCAGAAATCTCGCAAGCCAGTCACTACGCGGGGGGGGGGCTGGAGGTGATGTCACGCAAGCAGTTAGGTATAGTCTACGTTGGGTGCTTGTAACCTGTTAAGGTACCACTTGAACATCTTTCAAGCCGAAATCTTGGTACAAAAAAAAATTCTTTAGACAACTTCCTCAACGAAAGAGGAACTATGAATGTTGAATAAACAAAACGCAGTTGGCTTGGCCCTCGTCAAGCATGGTTCTTATCTCTTTGAAGTTTAGCTTTGTTTGCGAAAATTTGAACAGAACAGGAAGAAATCCAGAAGGAAAATTAAAATGGTGAAATGCCTCAAGAGGTGGAGCTGCGCTGAATCTTTCCTCGTTAGATGCGCCCAGGTCGTAGCGCAACAGATTTCTCAGAACACTTTAACGGTGCACAATCGTCCGATGTCTATAATCCAAAATCAGGCTAAAGACCCAAAATTCCAATCAAGTGTTGAAGACGATCTATTGCCTAGCCTAAAGAGCTCGACATTCCCAGATCATGAATAGAGACAAAATCAAATCATACCACTATGACACATTCATTCATAGTTGCCGCCTGAAACGCCATGTTTTGACTGAGCATTGGGTTTTGGCATTTTTGCACAGCAATCAGAAAAAGTTTCAATAGAAGTTAACGAAATTGCAGGCTATGTAGCGGATATAAAATATCCTCTTGATAGGTCAGGATCCTTAATGCAGTAAGGGTCGTTGTTTTGCTTTGGTTGAAGCCAAATTGTCTTTATTAGCCGTGTAAGTCTTATACAATAGTCTGGACAATAACTAGGTAAATATGATATACCTTCATTCCGACACCGATGACGCTTCAGCCAAATTTGACAGTGGAAAATTTACGTCATTCTCAAACGATCATTCAAAAATAAATAAAGCTTACCAAAATAAAAAAAAAACGGGCACCATTGCAAAATTACTCGTTCTTACCCATGACTTCTTTGACAAAATGAATATTGCTCTCATCCTATCAAGATCAAGTGATACTCTCATAATTGTGACTAGGCTCATTGTGGTCTTTGTGCGAGTCTTTGCAAGTCTTGCTTTCAACGTTCTCTTAGGCAAGTTGGTGAACTCTGTGTTCCATTTCCTCTACTTTCTAAATTGTATGTACATTTTGGGACCTAACTCCAAAGGCTGAGTGAGGAGCGAGAGGTAGGAGAGAAGCGAACATGAAGCCCTCCAACCGAGAGGTTTCCTTTCTCCCCGACGCATTTCTTGTTGTTGATGTCGTGGGACCTTTCTAACGAGCCTCGATCCTCCTGCTTTAGCTGCCCGCCTTTCTTAGTAGCACTGCATGCACAATAGCAGAGAGAACGAACCTCGGCGCCGGTTGCGAGTTCTCGGCCATTTACTCCTATGGATGGATCCTTCTCCTCCGACTTTTCGTCCTCTACCACTCCTATTACTTCTTTCCCTTCTTCCTCTTTCGCGTTAGGTTCTCCTAGCTTGTTCCCTAGGATTGTGGAAGCCCAACTCTCCCTGCAACTCTGTCGTCGTCGACATCTACTTCAACAAGAACTCCTCTGCTCTTGTTCCAAGTCTTGCAAGTGGTGGATCGAGGTCTGGCTTGCCAATGTGGTCGTCCAAGCTCTTTCGTATCACTGGGAACGATCAGAGAAGCTTCCAACTTGGATCGATGAACACTTGGATCCCAACGCACCCAAGGTCTGGCTGTGGCAACATCGTATTCGCTTAATAACTGTGACTTGGATCTTACACGCGAAGAATAAGTTTACAGGTAAGAGGCGCGAGACCTAACTTGTTCTTGCTCCTGAAATGATTTAGATTTTCACCGCGAGTTTTGTGTCGACAAGATTCGAGAGAGGTCGGCCTGATGGCCATTATTTACCATGTTCAATCTAAGGATTGCTTTGTCCGTACACCGGTTAAACAGCTGAATTATTCAAATGGTGAAGCACAATTGGGAGCAATAACTAAGCAGCAGGGTGACGAAGTATTTGGACCTAAATAGACATGTTTTTCTTTCTTCTCTATGAGAGTCTTGAGAGAGCAGAGGTTAGTTTGGATATCTAGAATTTAACCAATATCATTGATCCCAAAGACTCTGCCAGCCATCACAAAGCTGTGGGTCCCATCGATTTTTCGTTCTCCTTCTTGCTGGGTGCCAAAAGCAGCCAGCCATGTTGATGGTCCTTTTCCGCCTTCGCCCTCTCCCTTTCGTCGTCCTCGTTCTCCTCCTACTCGATGGCCTCCTCCTCCTCCTTGTCCTCCTCCTCCTTGTCCTCGTCGTTCTTCTTGCGAGGAGTTGTTGCGACACCACTTCTTTTGGGAGGATTGCTCGGTCGATCATCTGCCGGAAAAGACACGTAGTCCTTGGCTTGTCCGACTTTGGTGTTCTCCTCACCTCCTCCAGCTGTCCATTACTCCCTTGTCCCTTGAGCACTATGTGGTCTCCACATGACCGTGCAGCCGATTCTTTTAGTTTTGATACCGAACCGAGAGTACCGGAGCCTCTCCAAATGCGCATGTGTTTCTCCAGTTATCATCGATCTTCCTCCCAGATCCGTCTGGACTGACTCGGATCTGGACTTTCACATTGGTCCTCATCGCACAATATTTTGTTCACTTATATAATGCTGGATGGAAGGTTGCCGATGGAGGCATTTCATTTAGAAAGCACAGAGAAGTCGTGAAGACAATTGTTGATCGAATTGTTAGGCACTTACCTAATATTAGGTGAGATCAAGGCTAGTTATTTTGAAGTTTCAAAAGAGACCAAACTAACCTGTAGCAGTTATTTCCTCATAATGTTTTCTTCCAGGCTTGAATTGTAATATGTTTGATGCTGACCCGGCAAAAGCCGCTCCCGATTGCGGAGCAACTCCTGTTAGGAGGACCTTATCATGTTTCCTCTGTGGTGGGGCCCACATTTATCCTGGCCCACGATTCGAAAACCATTTGATGAACGAGCACGGAGCTGTGTTTGACTTGGATTTTATTGTCAAGATATCCTTATTCAAGCAAGAACATGGAAATCTCCCATCTTTTGACGTGCAAGCTTCGATCAATGGCCATTCGTCTGCCAACAAGTGCAAAGGTATATACAGTGTAATTCTTGGATTGACATGGCAAATGATTGCCAAGCCTTTTTTCTTATTTTTAGTGTCTACAAATGAAATGGAAGTCCAAACAGACTCTGATTTGGCTGGTGACCTTCCTTGCTCAAAATGCAAAGAACATTCCACATTAAGTCAGGTGAACGGTCTGAAACCCACGAGCACTAATATTTCGAACCATAAAGCACGTGAAGAGCCCAATTTCCATAGCTTGAGAATATCAAATGTATCTAGCTTAGACGAGAGTAATCCCATGGATGAACATGACTTTCATAACGAAGACGACGATCTAAATGAAGATGAAGAAGAGCCGGATGATGACTTGAGCACACATGGATTTATGGGAGTTGACCCCAAAGACTTCCTCGGGAATCAGCTAATCCACGAAGACGAAAGCCAACTTGATGGGTTGTCTCCGTTACAAGACGACGAGAGCCTTGTGACTTGTTGGCAATGTCCGGAGTGTGCCAAGCTATATCAACGTCACTCGTCTTTTAAGCAACACGCATGTGCGGCACATGACATGACCCAAGATGATATCATGAGCGTAGTAGCTATTCAATTGCCGGAAGAGGATTTCAAGCAAAAGCAAGCCGAATTGCAAGACAGACCTTCAACCAGCACCAGTACCTCGAAAGCGTCGTCATCTGCTTTCCTTATAAATGGAGGAATAAGGTTAGCCTCCCAAAAAGGGCAACCAATCAAGACTTTTCCCCTGGACAAAAGTAAAAGGAAACCTATCGGCAAAGAGTGGGCTCCGAACTCCTTTTCATCCACCTTCACTTGTTTTTTCTGCAATGAGCAATTCAGAAAAGACTACAAGCTTAAGCTACATCTCATGCTTAATCACAAAAGTGAGAGCCCCAAGGATATGGCTAAAGCCAAAGAAGAACTGACGAAAAGTAAGCTCGACGGGTGCGTACACAAATGTGCGCTTTGTGGATCAAAATATAATTCTGTGGCTAATTTCACTCGACACATCAAGGATGTGCACAACATGTCGCGGGCCATGTATCGTGAAGATTATGGCAGTTCCGAAGTGGTTTCGCGAATGTTTAAATGTGAGTTATGTGAAAAAGAAGTCAAGCACACACGTAATATCATCGGGGCCCACATGAAAATGGTTCATCTCATATCTTGGAGAGAATATCAAGAGATCCTAGTGAAGATTCGCCAAGGTGAGAGTGTTGGTGATCTGCCGGCACCTGAACTCTTTGATTGTGTCATATGCGGCGTGAGTGTTAAGTATAAGCGGGAACACTTGAACAAGAAGCATCAAATCACCGAAGATGTTTATGACGAGCTCATTTTGAAGAAAAGTCGGGGCGAAGACATCTCGGATTCCCTACCAACTCGCGAGTTGGTTCGGTGCCTTATATGTGATCGCGAATGCTTGGATTTCAAAAAGCACATTGAACGCTCTCATCAGATAACAGAGGATATGTATGAAGAGATTATTACCTCCCGCGGCCTCGAAGATCAAAGACGAAGTATTTCGCAGTTCGAAGAAACCCTCATTACCACCGGGAAAGGCAAAGTCAACGGAAATTCCAAAGCCATTAGCAGATCTGGAAAGAAGGTTGCATTAGAACCTCCTCTCGGTTCCCTGCGATCCGATTCGCCCAATGGAGTTTCGTCATCTGTCAATGGAAGTCACCTGTCTACGGATTTGCAATGCTACTTTGGGTGTGACGAAGTTTTTAAGAAAGATTATCAACTTTATCTTCATCTCAAATTGAAGCATCGTCACGAAACCTCGGATGAGATTGCCCGTGCTTATGAGGCGGCGGACGAGGAGATTGCTCTCACCAAAAGATCCGGATCTGTTTTTCAATGTGCTTTGTGCCCTAAGCAGTTTAATGATAACGGGGCATTTTATAGCCACATTCAAAGTAAACATGATATGCAATGGAGAGACTACAAGATTCGTCATGGCCGTTGTGAAGTCGAATCCTCGCCGTTTGAATGCAAGATTTGTTCACGAGTCATCAAGTATGATCGCAACACCATTCATACTCATTTGAAGAATGTCCACGGCATCAACTGGACCATTTATCTGGATCGACTGAGAAAGATGCGTCGAGGAGAGCAACCCGATGATCTTCCTCAAATCGAAATGATCGAATGCCGGGTGTGTAATGTTCAGGTCAAGTATCTAAAGGATCATCTAAAGAATGCCCACAAAATCACCGAACAAGAATACGAGAGTCTGTTTGAAGGCGAACACGATCTTTTTAGTAACAGCAACGGGCAAACAGTCAATGAGACCCAAGTCAGCCAGCCATTATCCGCTCAACCCATCTCTTCGAATGGCCTGAATTTGCTCCCAAGTCAACCCGTCGCCATTCCAAAGCCTCCAAAGTCGGATATCCAAAATAAAACCAATAAGGATTGCTCAAGTTGTAACATCACGTTTGAAACGAGAAGAAGTTTCATCGAACATTGCACAACGGTGCACAGTATGAAGTTTAAGACCAAATCAGGAATCACCATCTCGGCTCCAATCCTTCAACAGAATCTCAAGCGAAAGCTGGAAGTTCAAAATGGGATTGAGCATTTGGTATCTCGACAAGAGGAAAACAAATTGGTGTCCAAGAGGCCCAAGTCGTCTAACCTCCTGGAGGAAGACATGTCTTCAAATCAGGGCACGCAATATACCCCAAATGGAGTTTCCAAGTGGAATCAATGTGTCTACCAATGTTGCTTTTGCGGAAAGAGCACACAATCCCGATCGTCCATGACCTCCCATATTCATAACTCTCACGGAATCCCGATCAAAGATTATAAGGAGAAAAACTATCCTGACATCGAGGTGGAGACTCGGTGGTTTCAATGCCGCCTTTGCACAGCCAGAACTAAATTCGTCAAGGATTGCATTGCTCCTCATCTGAAGATGTCACACAACATGGAGATTGAGTACTATGAGAAGAACTTCATGAAGACTGAAGATTGGCCCTCCAAGACCTCTCCTGTGTCTTCGCTAAAGTCCGAAAATAAGCTAGTTTCCGTTAGTCCAACATCACCGCCTCACCTCAAAGCTACCAATTCTATTTCATCCCCTTCTGTTGCCTCATCGTCAAATGGTAGTAACAAATCAGGAGGTTCGGTCAGTTCATTGCTGAACTCCAATAAAGCAGATAAATGGAACCGATGAAAATTCAAATGCGCCATCTGCGCCTGGGTCAATGTGGACTCGAGGCAAATGCGGGCCCACATTGCCACGAAGCATCACATGAACTATGAAAAATACGTTCGATCCCATGGGACGGCGGAAACTGTAACCATGAAGTTCCGTTGTGATCTTTGCCATTCTGAAATGAAGCATTGCCGACAAAATATTTACGCTCATATGAAAGATGTCCATAAGATTACTTTGGATGAATACGAGGACCGCATTGGAGGCTACGACTCGTCATATGCTCAAGAAGTGTCTGCTGCCGATTCTCATGCCTTTGATACCCCGTTTTTTAATCAGCCTGAGATTTTGGTGGATAATGGGAATCAACCTAGTCGTTGGAACAAATGTCGGTTCCAATGTGCCTTGTGCCAAAAGTTATCAAGCGAGAAGCGCCATATCCGAGATCACATTGTGAAGGCTCACGGAATGGCCATGGCCGACTATGAAGGCACCTACGGTGATTGCGAAATTCACACGGAGTATTTCTTTTGTGCCGTTTGCCACACGGAAGTGAAGCACAATCTCAAAAATATCTCTCTTCACCTTCAAAATGTCCACAGCCTTAGCCCTCAGGATTATGAGGACAAATATGGCCGAATATCGGACGAGGAGATCGTTCCAGCTATAGTGCCCGTCGAGGTCAATGAAGAGCAATTGGGTGGCTTCGGATCACATTTTCTTTTGGAAGAAAATGGATCGAGTGCGGATGAAACGAGTCAACAGACCAAAGCCAAACGTAGTCGACCTAGTGCCAAAATACCTGGCGGACTACCATGTGATTATTGCGGCAAAGTGTTTTCGAATCGTTCGAATTGCAATCGACACATGATTTTATCTTGTGAGGCTCGCAAAGTCAATCCTGATGGATCAGCCTTGATTACAACGGACAAGAATGGCGAACAAATGGAATATAACGACGGCGAAGATGAAGAGGAGCAAGATGATTTGGATCAAGAAAAATCTTTGCCGGAAAACGGCAATGAAGTAGGTGAAAAATGTCCTTACCCGGACTGTGTTGAGACATATGCCCGTTCTGCTTTGCTTAAACGTCATCTCTTCGAGGCTCATAACATTCAGAACATTTCTGTACAACTCCCAGATCTCGAAAACGAAAAGCGTCATTTCGACCGCATCAAATCAGAACCCAAGGACTTGGATGAAGACCGAAAAGTGCCACCTTTGCGGGTGAAGTTATCAAGCGGTATTGCTTCCCCTACACCGGGATCTTCAGATGAGAAAACATTGACTCCCAGTTCAACAAGTAGATCCACCTTGAAAGAAGCCCAATCTTGCCAGCACTGTTCATACAAGAACTCCAATTTGTACATCTTGGGACGTCACCAAAAAGCTTGCCTAAAGCGGCAAAGAAGTTCATCAGATTTGGAAAATAATGACGAGGAAAAAACTGAGGCTGACCCAATCCAGCCAGTCTTAGCGAAATCAGAAGCGAGTGAACATCTCAAGGAGAAGGATGAGGAGAACATGTCCACTGCCAATCCAAAGGAAATCGCAATTTTAAGGCACCAACAGAAAAGTTCTGAATGTGAAGAGCAAGATCACGAGGAAATGAATGTCGATTTGAATACAAATACCAATTTGCTGACCCTAGAACCCAGCAAGGGTACCCCCAAAAGCTTGGTTTGTTCCGAGGAAGTTCCCACAGTTGGGGATCAACTTTCAGCCACAGAAGGGTCAACACAAGATTCAGAGGGTGAAACATCTTCTCAAACTTCTCAAACAACCGCCTCAACTACAGCCGACGAAAATGGAAGCCAAGAAAAATCGTATTCAACCTCCGAGGAGTCCGAGACCTCATCAAACAAATCGGACACTGAAGGCAATTCTTCAATCAGTTTCTCCACTGAAAGCCCCACTTTAGTCGTTGAGGCCTGTTCAAACCCTGTTATTGAAACGAACACGAAAGATGATGAGGAGATATCGCTCACAGTTAAAGGGGTGCCCCCGTCAGAGGAAGCGAATCCCGAAATACAGTCAACTACCTGAATTGTCAAAACCCGAGAATTCATTTTAAATCCAATTTCTGTTAGCCACTTCATCAAATCAGAAAACTCACCAGAACCAAACAAATTTCTAATTTGAACCAACCAAGACATTCCAGCATCGTATTTCATGAGAAAATTCGTTTACCGCAATTATGATAGAAGCTTCGAATCAATAAACTGAAAATTCATGTACGCACATTGATTGCACAATTTTGAGTATTCATGAAAAACGAACAACGATCACAGAGGGCGAGACACTTCTAGGCAGACAAGCCAAAAACCTTCAGAGCGTTGAAAGTGGTGGCAAGAGCAATCTCTTCAGGAGATTTCTTAAGATATGCCGCGATCATTTCCACGGTCACGGGAAGAGAACACGGCTCATTTCGTTGAAAGGTGCAATACCTTTGCAAGAACGTCTGGGACCTGGAAATTCGACCGAGTTTTTCCATTAAACCAGATCAATCAAGTACAAAGTTAACTTGCTTACTTTTCCGTCAAAGAGTCTTTGACGTGTTGAGGTAGTTTTGAGGCTCTGGTATTCGGATACATGAATGGAGAATCGGTCTCTACAAGCAGTCTATCCAAGGGAAGGATTTCGTCCTCCAAAATTCTTCTGACTCC